>NC_000076.6:45908042-46165542 GCF_000001635.26 Mus musculus
ATTGCTGTGAAGAGGCACCATGACCAAGCCTTACAAAAGAAAGAATGTAAGTGAGGTTTTGCTTATAATTTCAGAGAGCTAGTCCATGCTCATCATGGAATGAAGCAGAGAGAAATGGTGCTGGGGTAGCAGCTTAGAGCTCTATATCCTATTAACAGACAACACACACATACAAACACACACACACACACACACACACACACACACAGAGAGAGAGAGAGAGAGAGAGAGAGAGAGAGAGAGAGAGAGAGAAAGAGAGAGAGAGAGGTTAAACCTGCTGTGGGAATTTGCAACCTCAAGGCTTACCCTTAGTTACTCGCTGCCTTCAAGAAGGCCACATGTCCTAATCAGTCCCAATTGTTCCACTCCCTGGTGGCTAAGCATTCAAACCTCTGATCCTACAAGTACCACTATCTTTCATACCACTGTAATGGACAATAATTTTTACTAACACTTCTCATATTTAAGGTTATCATTCAAAGATTAGATGTAAACTCAGTATAAAGCCGTATAAATAAAAATAATTTTTCTTTTGGAAAAAAGCAGAACTAGGTTAATAAGAACAAATGAAATGCTTAAAAGTTATCAGGGAAAGCATATATTTTTAGTTCCAAAGATATAATTAGACCAACAGCATTCTTTTAATAAAAAGAAAGAATATATCTAAGAAGGACAGAGGGAAAACAAATCAATTATATGTAAAATACACAACGTTGGAAGCAAGTTAAGAGAAGTTGAGAAATATAGAATGTAAATATATTCTGGTGTGGCTGAAGATAAAGGGCCTTAGAAAATACTGTGAACAGAAAAGTAAATATAATAAACTGGTAAATGTTGTGAGCTTTTGTTTATGAATGCTCTTGTTTAAACAGGTTTTGTTGTTTTTAAATGTATTTATTTTGCTTTGTGTAAGTGGTGTGATTGTTTCTTTGTCTGCACATATGTATGTATGTGCACTATGTGTGTGCCTGGTACCTGCAGAGGTTAGAAGAGGGCATGGGATCCTCCTGAGACTGGAGCTACAGACAGTTGTGAGCTGCCATGTGGATGCTAGGAACCAAAACCAAGTCTTTGCAAGAACAAGTTCCTTAACCACCGAGCCACCTCCCTATAACCACTTTTTATTATTTTCAGTGATGTGTGTATGTATGTATGTATGTATGTATGTATGTATGTATGTGTGTGTGTTATGTGTATGTTAGTGCAGATTCCGTCTGAGGACGGAGATATTAAATCCTTATGAAGCTGGGATTATAGGTGACTGTGAGTCTTCCAGCAGAAGTGCAGGCAACTGAGCTCAGGTTCCCTGTAAGAGCAGCAAGTGCTCTGAATCACATGCCATCTTCCCAGACCCTCAAGATGCTTTCTTTATTTAGAACAATTACAAATAAAACAATATGAACAAGATCTGAAGTTGTCAAAGTGTCCAAGTATACTGTAGCCATTTTAAAAACTATAAATAAAAGTAGTAACTACAAGTTTTCTGGAATTTTTTTGTGGTTAAGTTTCAATCTTAACCTGCTAAAGTGGGTGACCAACGTGAAAGCAGCATATACGAATACCGAATGGCAGAGAAACACCTGAAAAAATGTTCAACATCCTTAATCATCAGGGAAATGCAAATCAAAACAACCCTGAGATTCCACCTCACACCAGTCAGAATGGCTAAGATCAAAAATTCAGGTGACAGCAGATGCTGGCGTGGATGTGGAGAAAGAGGAACACTCCTCCATTGTTGGTGGGAGTGCAGGCTTGTACAACCACTCTGGAAATCAGTCTGGCGGTTCCTCAGAAAATTGGACATAGTACTACCGGAGGATCCAGCAATACCTCTCCTGGGCATATATCCAGAAGATGCCCCAACTGGTAAGAAGAACACATGCTCCACTATGTTCATAGCAGCCTTATTTATAATAGCCAGAAGCTGGAAAGAACCTAGATGCCCCTCAACAGAGGAATGGATACAGAAAATGTGGTACATCTACACAATGGAGTACTACTCAGCTATTAAAAAGAATGAATTTATGAAATTCCTAGCCAAATGGATGGACCTGGAGGGCATCATCCTGAGTGAGGTAACACATTCACAAAGAAACTCACACAATATGTACTCACTGATAAGTGGATATTAGCCCCAAACCTAGGATACCCAAGATATAAGATATAATTTGCTAAACACATGAAACTCAAGAAGAATGAAGACTGAAGTGTGGACACTATGCCCCTCCTTAGATTTGGGAACAAAACACCCATGGAAGGAGTTACAGAGACAAAGTTTGGAGCTGAGATGAAAGGATGGACCATGTAGAGACTGCCATATCCAGGGATCCACCCCATAATCAGCATCCAAACGCTGACACCATTGCATACACTAGCAAGATTTTATTGAAAGGACCCAGATGTAGCTGTCTCTTGTGAGACTATGCTGGGGCCTAGCAAACACAGAAGTGGATGCTCACAGTCAGCTAATGGATGGATCATAGGGCTCCCAATGGAGGAGCTAGAGAAAGTAGCCAAGGAGCTAAAGGGATCTGCAACCCTATAGGTGGAACAACATTATGAACTAACCAGTGCCCCGGAGCTCTTGACTCTAGCTGCATATATATCAAAAGATGGCCTAGTCAGCCATCACTGGAAAGAGAGGCCCATTGGACTTGCAAACTTTATATGCCCCAGTACAGGGGAACACCAGGGCCAAAAAGGGGGAGTGGGTGGGCAGGGGAGTGGGGGTGGGTGGATATGGGGGACTTTTGGTATAGCATTGGAAATGTAAATGAGCTAAATACCTAATAAAAAATGGAAAAAAAAGCAGCATATACTAAAGTTTAATAACAAGGAAAATTAAAATGGTAATAATAACTGCTCACCAACAGAAATCAAAATGTGACAAAGAACAATGAAAGAAGAAAAACAAAAGCACAAATTATGTGATGAAAGGAAGGTCAAATACACCATTATTGTAATAATCACAATGAATGTGGATTGGTTACCCTGTGTTTCAGATGGTGAATTACAGGATATTTATTAGTTACTTTTCGATTACTAGGCTAAAACACCATAAACAAAGGATATTATTAAGTGCTTAATTGAGCTTAGGGTTCCAGAAGGTTAGAGTTTATGACATGGTAGCAGGGACAGCTGAGAGCTCAAATATCAGCCTGAAAACAAGAGGTAGGAAGCATACTGAGAATGGTCTCAACCCCCAACCCCTGGCACGGCCATGGCCATGACATACCTCCTCCAACAAGGCCATATTTCCTAATGTTTCCACTAACTGAAGATCAAGTATTTAAACAGAGGACATTATAGAGGCTATTCTCATTCAAAGTACCGCAGAGTGGATGTAAAGCTCAGTTATTTTAGCACTGGGAAGAGAAATACCGAAGCAAAAGGACACTGAACAGTTGAAATTATAGGGAGCCTCTGGACTTGGCCTACCATCATGTAAAGACGTGTGAAATGATGGGGCACATTCAAGTTCTGGCCAATATCATGCCAGCCTTCGGGTGTTTCTGGGGCATACTTTCTCACAAACAGTGTAGATCTTTTTATTTGTGAGACTCAAGTGTGACCAAACTTAGTTTCCATCAACTTTGGTGGCTAAGTAATTATCTACAAGCACACTATTCCAACCTGGGTAGCTTATCATGGAAAAAGATTTCATTTGTTGAATGTAGATAGCACAGGACTTTACTTTGGAACTCAGGGCTGGGTAGTAAAACTTAACATGGGCACAGAGCATAATGGTCTCTATCCCCAGGCCTGTGCCCAGAGGTGAAGACTGGAATAGCTCTGGAATCAAGTAGAGATACTATGACCCAATGTATTGAATTTTCATACCTGCCAATATCACCTCTATTGCAGTATCACCCTAATAATAGGCATCTTATAGTAATGTGGGCCTTAGCTCACCCTATCCAGTATTATAGTTGTCTTGGTGGACAGTTAGGTCGGGTTATGACACAGTTTTATGGCATTGGTCACTTACCTAGCCTCAAGGGTACACCTAGATCACAGCTCAGGAATATATGGATCAGGGAACATTATGGAAGATGGGGAGTAAAGACTGTAAGAGCCACAATAATAGGAAATCTGCTATGATGTAGCCTCCTAGAACTGGTTGCTTAAACAAGACTGGAAGAATATATCAACAGGCTAACATGGAAGGGAGAAATTTTCATGGGGACCCACACCTACACAAAACCCAGTCAACTATTGACTTCTTGAAAAAGGAGAATTAGTCTCTCTCAGAAATGAGGCCCCTTTTTGGTTGTCCAGTGCAAAGTGATCCAACTTGAAACCACACACACATAAAAAACAAGACAGCCTAAGTAGATTATACCAGCTGTCCAGTTTAGATTACTGCCTTGGATCACTCTTGTGTTGGATAGCTTTTTATGTCAAGTTGATACAAGCTAGAGTCATTTGGGAAAGGGACTCTAAATTGAAAGAAAATGTCCCCATAAGATTATCCTATAAGTTACTCTCCACAACTTGATGGCAAAGCATTATGGATAAAGACACACTTAAATATCTCAGTGAACACAGAGAAGTCAAACTGGTATCTAAAAAGAAGTTTCACACATATGACCAGTGTTGGCGATACTGAGAGGCACTCTACATGGTACTGGAGAAGAAAGGTGATTACCTTCATACCAATATTATCCAGCTACAAACACTGTGACCTACCAGTAAAATATATTGATGCAATAGTGGCACAAATGTTATGGGAGTAATCACCATTCTCTGATTGGATTTAAGGTCTGTTACATGAGACGGAACCCATACTTGACGATGCTAAAGTGGCCAGGAACCAGGCCTAAGGGAAAAACTAATACTACTATTCTGCCAAAGGAGCATACTAATAAAGTTGGCTCCTGTTGTGCTCATGAGTGCCTTGATTAACCTTTATCAGATTAGTTTATTCTCATGGTAGATACAAACTAACACATGCAGCAGTACCCAATTAAATACTTAAATTGATGATTATGGTGGTGGCAGCGCTCCTCGCGATCAGCCCCAATGTTCTAGATTCCTGAATGAAAGACATACACACACAGCATTTATATTTTGATATGCCTTAAACAGTTCAAAGGTTGGGCCATTTCCTATCCTCCACATGGTCAATGCACCTTCCTCTAATATTCCTGAATTACTACTCCCTAAACCCTGTATTCCATCTTTGCTGCCCTGGACCCAGTCAGGCAGCCCTCTTGGGGCTGCTCTTTCCTGGCTCCTACATGGCATGGCAGATCTCCTCCTTCCTTCTCCTTTCTCTTTCTCTCTAGTCCGGGAATCCTAAAAGTCCTGCCTCTGTCTGCCCTGACCAGCCATTGACAACTGGTAAATTTATTTACCAATCAGAACCAACTGGGGGCAAGATCCCACAGTCTTAAGTGTGGATATGTGGATTCTCATGCAAACACGTTTGGGGACACAAATTAACATAACATAAGCAGCATTAGGCCAAACTCACTCTATACCCCTCTTTTTGTCCAGTTAAGAAGGCTCTGTTCTCAGATATAAATTGAACATAATTATAACAATTATGTAAATTACAAGGCACGAGATACACTTATAACATCCAATCCATCATATCTGGCAATTTAGATAAAGTACTCTATTATCTATCCTAACTTAAAGAGTGTACAATTCTATGCCTGAATTATGTTTTGATTTTAACTTGCAATATCATCTGAAAACCATCCTTTCAAATCTAGATCATCTTCCTTAATGCTAAATAACTTAAGTTTGATTATGAGACTGTAACTGGTCTTCAGTCCCATCAGAGACCCAAGAAGAAAATAAATATTACTTGACTATGTTGGAAGCACAAAAATATAGCTTCCAAAACTTAAAGAATTTGCTGACTGCCTGGGAAATCCCCTATACTCCTCATAATGTTGTAGCAACTGTCTTCAGCTTTCTAACCTGGAACCATCTTATAGACCTTAAATGAAGCAGAAATTATGAAGGGGTAGCTTACCCTGTCTTGGCAGAGTTTAGCAGTCAACTATCCTGTAACCGTGTGTCCTTTACTGGACAGTATTTTTGTCTGCAGATGAATTAGGCCAATTCTTGCTCAGTGGCTACCCTGTCACAATTGGAGCAACTCCATATGGTAGTAGTGATGCTCAATATCTTCTTTGAAGTAGGATGGGGTTACTGTCAGGAACAGAGCTGTCTCCTAGTCAAATGTCACATTCTATGGATCTCTGATGCTTTTAAAGACGTATGTATGTATGTATGTATGTATGTATGTATGTATGTATGTATGTATCTATCTATCTATCTATCTATCTATCTATCTATCTATCTATCTATCTATCTACTTCGGAGGAGCTCCAAAATCTTTTGTTCTCTCCTGTTAACAAAAATACAGAGCCTCATTCCCAAATAGCATGTCCTTGGTCCAGCAACACAAAATTATGGAAAATATAGATTGACTGAATTTAGCAGCCTCCTTTTTCTTTAGACCTGCTTTATTTTGACCTCTCTCATGGAGGATTTGTAATAACACAATCATCAAACTTATAACTACCTGCATTTTGATAGTTAAAATAACTCAAACCAATTAAAGCAGTCTTAAACAATTATTATTATCCATTCATACAGGCTCTCTCCCTGTCTCCTGCCATTGTTCCTACATTTGAGATCAAAGACTTAAATTTATTTATTCATCCAGGCATACTTAAAAACAATTAAGCAATTTTCATTTATTTCTCCCTTCTATGGAGATGAATATCTCTGTAGATATATATAATTATATCACATCTCTTTATATGAATTGAATTAATATCCTTTCCTACTTAATTTCAATTAAATTCCCTTCTATTTACTGTATAAGCCTATTCTTAGGCTAAGAGTGTGTATCATATGTCAGGGTAAACAATTCCAGAATTTCCATGAAGCTCATGTTCAAAGAACCCAGTTGTTTATGATATCATTGACTTCTTAAATGTCTATTTATTTCTATTCTTCTTATATGAATGCAGGAGGCATGCAGCCTTGCTCTCTGCCCTCTCTCTGAGAGGCCTGCCTCCTTGCACAGCAGGGGCTCCCAGTACCTCTGAGTCTTAAGCTCTCTGAGGAGGCTTAGAAGCCCTTGAGAAAGCCTCAGGCTGGATCCCTAGAGTGCCACCAAATGTTGTCTGGGTCAGCTTGGGAGACATAGCCGTGTCCTAGCTCACGCCATAAGCCTCAGAATTATGGGCATCAGTTTGGCACATATTTTGTATTTTGTTCTAGTCCTGAAACCAGGCTGCTTGGGCAAAACCTGTGCAGCTCTGCTAAGAAACTAATTCTCCCCACCTCCTAATCTTAAGGGGAGGGCACGTGTATTCCATTCAGGAATCTCCAGTTAATTTCTAAGAGTTAGGTCTTGACAGGCACATTGGACACCATCTGTAGTAGAACTCAATTAAATAGTTTTAAATGGATCCCAGTGGCGGCCATGTTTCTTGCTACCCAACCCAATGTTCTGGGTTCCTGAATGAAACACACACATACACAGCCTTTATATTTTGATATGTCTTAAACAGCGCAATGGCTGGACAACTTCCTAACCTCCACATGGTTAATCCACCTCCCTCTAATATTCCTTTGTTATTACTCCCTAAATCCTATATTACATCTTTGCTGCCCTGGACCCAGTCAGGCAGCCCTCTTGGGGCTGCTCTTTCCTGGTTTCTTCATGGCGGCTGTGCTCTCTGCCCTGCACCTTCTCAGGCGTGGCTTCTTTCCTCTCCTCCTGGCATGGCAGATCTCTTTCCTTCTGCCTCCTCTCTCTCCCTAGCCCGGGAATCCTAAAAGTCCTGCCTCTGTCTGCCCTGCTCAGCCATTGGTTGCCAGCAACTTTATTTACCAATCAGAATCAACTGGGGACAGGGTACCTCAGTGTCTTACATGTGGACATGTGGATGCTCATGCAAACGAGTTTGGGGACCCAAGTTAACATAATATAAGAAGCATTAGGCCAAATCCACTACACATACAGAGACCAATAACTGGACAGTGTTTCTAACACGCCTACATTCGATGTCTTCATCAAAGTCTTGTAAAGGCTCGGGAATCTATGTGAAAGATCAGGCAGAAAGATTGTAGGGATCAAAAGCAATGGATGACTCCAAGGAGACGTTGTTGTCCAGACTGATGCGCATATGAACTCACACAGACGATAACCGTATGCACAAGGACTACACAAGTTCAATCCAGACGGGGTCTCACTATTGAGAGGGAAAATGGACACAGGATCACACCTAGAACCAAGCAGGTGTCAGCAATTGGTCCCAATTGGCAAAGAAGAATTATTATTTTTTCAATGGAGTCTCACTGGGTCTGTTAACCACACTTCAGGTGGTCTAGTAGTAGTTGGCCACACAAAATGACCTCAGTGATATCTCGTACATTTTTGTCTTACTTTGCTTTGTTTGGACATTATTTCTGTCTTATTGATCTTTTTCTTGTTTATTTTGATTGCCATTTGTCTATGTGCTTCTATTTCTTGTTTCGGTTTGCTCCATTTTTAAGGGGGGAGAACATAGAGTTGGCTCCGTAGGGAGGTGGTGGAGGATTTGGGAGGAATTAATTGAAGGAGCAGAAAATTTATCAAACTATCCTGAATAATAATAATAAAAAAATCCAGCAGATTCGCCTATAGGCAAGTCTGTAGTGCATTTTTCCCCCCTGATAAATGGTTGATCTGGTAGAACCCAGCTCACTGAATATGATGCCATCCTTGGGTAGGTGACAGGGTTCTATAAGAGAACAGGTTGAGCAAGCCATGAGGAGCAAGCCAGCAAGCAGCTTCCCTTCATGACTCTGCTTCAGTTCCTGCCTCCAGGTTCCTGCCTTGAGTTCTTTCTCTGACTTCCTTCAGGGCAAGAATGTGATCTGAAAGCTGTTAAGATACATTAAATAATTTCTTCTTCAAGTTTCTCTTTGTCGTGGTGTTTTATTACAGCAATAGAAGTCTAAAACAGTTTTGAACAGCACACCAATTAGGATTTGGGACAAAGCTAGTCTTAGATTGCCATCCTGTACTGTTTTTAAACAGTGACTAGTTTAAAAACCTGTATTCTTGGCGCCATCTAGTGGTGAAATTATAAAAGTGATTGCAACCACAGAGAAAGCTTTCTGGAAAGCACGGCACAGAGTCACATTATAAGACTGGGGTAAATATACCAACACTGAATCTGTTAATGCCCTGGTGGTATCACTCACTAACAAGCATTAGGAATTTTCAGGAAATCATGAATTCACATAATGATCACAACAAAGTGGAGAAATCAATCGGTTGGACAGCAGTATGGGTGAGCCCTCTGGGAGAACACAAAACAGCTTTTTAAATGAAATTGGCTGAGCTTTAAGAAAACACAGAGAAGCAATTCAATTCTTTACCCAAGAAACCTAAGCAAAACCAAATAGAAAATCTTGAGCTAAAAAATATACTAAAGAAAATTGAAAGTGCAGTAGAAGCTGTTGGTAGGAAGATCAAACAAGAAAACCAGTGAGATTGAGTATAGGATATTTGAAAACACAAAGCTGAGGGGGGGAAGTCGTGAACCATTTGTACCTCCCCTTATCGCATCACCCTGTTAAGATGGTGACATTTCACAGTGATCAGTTATGATCCAAATATGCTTCCGTCAGCCTCATCATCATAATAAGGCAAAATTCTTTATAGTAAAACAGGACTCAGAACACATAGCTAGGGTAAATCACTTAACAATAAATGAAGACATTGTAAGAAAGCCCAAAACCTAGGATACCCAAGATATAAGATACAATTTGCTAAACACATGAAACTCAATAAGAATGAAGACTGAAGTGTGGACACTATGCCCCTTCTTAGAATTGGGAACAAAACACCCATGGAAGGAGTTACAGAGACAAAGTTTGGAGCTGAGATGAAAGGATGGACCATCTAGAGACTGCCATATCCAGGGATCCACCCTATAATCAGCTTCCAAATGCTGACACCATTGCATACACTAGCAAGATTTTATCGAAAGAACCCAGATATAGCTGTCTCTTGTGAGACTATGCTGGGGCCTAGCAAACACAGAAGTGGATGCTCACAGTCAGCTATTGGATGGATCACAGGGCCCCCAATGGAGGAGCTAGAGAAAGTACCCAAGGAGCTAAAGGGATCTGCAACCCTATAGGTGGAACATTATGAACTAACCAGTACCCCGGAGCTCTTGACTCTAGCTGCATGTGTATCAAAAGATGGCCTAGTCGGCCATCACTGGAAAGAGAGACCCATTGGACAAGCAAACTGTATATGCCCCAGTACAGGGGAACACCAGGGCCAAAAAAAAAAAAAAATGGGAATGAGTGGGTAGGGAAGTGGGGGGGAGGGTATGGGGGACTTTTGGGATAGCGTTGGAAATGTAATTGAGGAAAATATGTAATAAAAAATTAAAAAATGGATAATTTTCTTGTTAGGGACCACTTCCCAAAGTTAAATCAGAATCAGATAAATAGTTTAAATAAACCTATAAACCACAGGGAAATGGAAATAGCCATTAAAAGCTTCCCAACAACAACAACAACAACAACAACAAACCAACAACCCAGGGCCATATGGTTTTAGTGTAAAATTTTACTAGACTTTCAAAGAAGAGCTAATGTCAATACTCCTCAAATTATTTTACAAGACAAAAACATTGCCAAATTTATTTTATGAGGTTAAAGTCACCCACACCCAGATGCACAAATCATCCAAAGATTCAACAAAGAAAGAGAATTATAGACTATTCCCTCATAAACATTGAAGCAAAAGTACTTTATAAAATACTCACAAACTGAATCCAAGAACATGTTAAAAAGATCCTACTACCATAATAAAGTAGTCTTCATCCTAGAGATGAAGGATGGTTCAACATATGAAAATCTGCTGATATTAGAGAAATCACCCAAGGAGCTGAAGGGGTCTGCAACCCTATAGGTGGAACAACAATATGAACTAACCAGTACCCCCAGAGCTCGTGTCTCTAGCTGCATATGTAGCAGAAGATGGTCTAGTCGGCCATCAGTAGGAAGAGAGGCCCCTTTGTATTACAAACTTTATATGCCCAGTACAGGGGAATGCCAGGGCCAAGAAGAGGGAGTGGGTGGGTAGGAGAGCAGGGTGGTGGGGAGGTGATAGGGAACTTTTGGTATAGCATTTGAAATGTATATAAAGAAAATATCTAATAAAAAAAGAAAATCTGCTGATATAACCCACCATATACCATCTGTTTTATTGATTTTTGTATTGTTCTTTCTATTTCTATTTTATTGGTTTTAGTCCCCAGTGATTATTTCCGGCCTTCCACTCCTCCTCCTCCTCCTCCTCCTCCTCCTCGTCTTCTTTTTCTTCTTTTTTCTTATTCTTTTTCTTTTTCTTTTTCTTTTTCTTCTTCTTCTTCTTCTTCTTCTTCTTCTTCTTCTTCTTCTTCTTCTTCTTCTTCTTCTTCTTCTTCTTCTTCTTCTTCTTCTTCTTCCTCCTCCTCCTCCTCCTCCTCCTCCTCCTCCTCCTCCTCCTTCTTCTTCTTCTTCTTCTTCTTCTTCTTCTTCTTCTTCTTCTTCTTCTTCTTCTTCTTCTTCTTCTTCTTCTTCTTCTTCTTCTCTTCTAGAGCTTTAGGGTGCACTGTTAAGTTACTAGTCTGAGATCTTTCCAGTTTCTTCAGCACTTACTGCTGTGACCATTCCCCACTGCACCACTTTATTGTATTCCATGAACTTGAGTATGTTGTAATTCATACCCAACTTGTTTTTTTTTTCAAAGACGTTGAAAAAAAGACAACATATACAATCATCTTATTAGATGCTGAATTAGCCTTTGACAAAATCCAATTCCTCTTCATGATAAAAGTCTTGGGGAGATCAGAGACACAAGAGACATACCTAAACATATAAAGATAATTACAGTGAGTAGATAGCCAACACCAAATTAAATGAAGAGGAATTCAAAGCAATTCCTTCCAAATCAGGAACAAGACAAGGCTGTCCACTTTCACCATATCTATTCAATACTGTAATTGAAGTTTTAGCTAATGCAATAAGATGGCTAAAGGAGATCAAGTGGGTACAAATCAGAAAGGAAGAAGTCAAAGTACCATTATTTGCAGATGTATGACAGTATTCATAGCTGTCTTTGTTATGGTTTTTATTGCAATGAAGAGACAATATGACCACGACTTATAGAGAAGCCATTTTATTTGGGACTGGCTTACACATTCAGAGGTTTAGTCAATTATTATTATGGCAGGAAACATGGCAGTTTGGAGGCAGGCATGGTGCTGGAGAAGTTGCTGAGAGTTCTACATCTTGATCCAAAGGCAGCAGCAGAAGGTTCTTTGCCATAGTGAGTGTAACTCGAGCACACGACACCTCAAAACCTACTTTCATAGTGACATACTTCCTCCAACAAGGTCACACCTCTTTTTTTATTGGATATTTTCTTTATTTATATTTCAAATATCCCATTTCCTGGTTTCTCTCAGAAAAACACCCTCCCCATATCCACTCCCCCTCCCCCTGCTCATCAACCTAACCACTCCCTCTTCCTGGCCCTGGAATTTTCCCTGCTTCTATGAGGGTGTTCCCCTACCTACCCACCCACTCCCACCTGCCTGCTCTTGATTTCCCCTACATATTGGCATCAAGCCTTCACAGGACCAAGGGCCTCTTCTCCCATTGATGCCCAACAAGGCCATCATCTGCTAATTATGTGGCTGGAGTGCTGCTGCCTATGGGTCCTGGAGTCTATGAGGGGGGGGTCATACTATTCAAATCACCATAACAATCAAACCCAAAAATCTACCAGGAAACTCCTACAGCTGATAAACACCT
This sequence comes from Mus musculus, assembly GCF_000001635.26. Classification (NCBI taxonomy): domain Eukaryota; kingdom Metazoa; phylum Chordata; class Mammalia; order Rodentia; family Muridae; genus Mus; species Mus musculus. The sequence continues at coordinate 45,920,883 of NC_000076.6, forward strand.
TCAGTGAAGTGGCTGGGCACAAGATTAACTACAAAGTAATCAGTAGACCTTCTACATACAAACAACATATGGGCTGAGAAAGAAATCAGAGAAACAACACCCTTTTCAATAGCCTCAAATAATATAAAATATTTTGGGGTAACTTTAACCACGAAAGTTAGAAAATGAAAGTTTTTGTATGACAAGAACTTTAAGCTTTTGAAGAAAGAAATTGAAGAAGATATCAGAGAATGGAAGGTCTCCCATGTTTATGGATTGGTATTAACATACTAAAAATGGCCAACTTATCAAAAGCAATCTACAGAATCAAAACAATTCCTATAAAAGTTCCAGCATAATTCTTACAGACCTTGAAAAAATAATATTCAATTTCATATGGAAAAACAAAAACCCAGGATAGTGAAAATCTTATATAATAAAAAGACTTCTGGAGGTATCACCATCCCTAATTTTAAGTTCTACTACAGAGCTATAGTAAGAAAAACCACATGGTATTGGCATAAAAACAGCCAAGTTGATCAATAGAATCAAATCAAGGCCCAGATGCAAATCTATATACCTATGAATATTTGATTATTGATAAAGAAAACAGAATTATACAATGGAACAAAGAAAGCATTCTTGATAAATGGTGCTGGTGTAACTGGATATCTGCATGTACAAGAAAGCACATAGATCCATATTAATCACCCTTCACAAATCCAAGTTCAAGTGGTTCAAAGACCTCAACATAAAGCCAGATGTACTTTTTTGTTTGTTTGTTTGTTTTGTTTTTCAAGACAGGGTTTCTTTGTGTTGTCCTGGCTGTCCTGAAACTCACTCTGTAGACCAGACTTGCCTGGAATTCAGAAATCTGCCTGCATCTGCCTCCCAAATGCTGGGATTAAAGGTGTGTAGCACCACTGCCTGGCAAAACCAGATATACTTAATCTGATAGAAGAGAAAGTGGGGAATAGTCTTGAACACATTATCACAGGAGAAAAGTTCTGAACAGAACAATAGCTCAGGCATTGAGAGTGACAATTCATAGTATCTCATGAAACTGAAAAGTTTCTGTAAGGCAAAGGACAGCATCAATAGGATCAAATGGCAGCCTATGGAAGGGGAAAAGATTTTGACCAACTCCACATCTGACAGAGGGCTAATTTTCAAAATTTATAAAGAATTCAAGAAACTAGACATCAATAAATCAAATTATTTAATTAAAAAAGGTGTACATATCATAACAATTCTCAACAGAAGAATCTCAAATGGTCAACAGACACTTAGAGAAATGTTCAATATCCATAGCCAGCAAATTAAAATGGCTCTGAGAGTCCATCTTATACCTGTCAGAAAGGCTAAAATAAAAACCACAAGTGACAGTTTATGCTAGCAAGGATGTGGAGCAAGGGGAACACTCCTTCACTGCTCATGGAAGTGCAAACTTTTAGAGCCACTTTGGAAGTCAATATAGTGGTTTCTCAGAAAACTGGAAATTGATCTGCTTAAGACTCAGCTATACCATTCCTGGGCACAAACCCAAAGGATTCTCTGTCCTACTACAAATGTACATGCTCAACTATGTTCATAGTGGCTTTATTTGTAATAGACAGAAATTGGAAACAACCTAGATGTTCCTTAACTGAAGAAAGTATGGTATATTTACATGGTAGAATGTTTACTCAGCCACTAAAAAATAAGATCATGAAATTTGTAGGCAAATGTAAGGGACTAGAAAAATTCATCCCCAGTGAGGTAACCCAGACCCAGACAAACATGGTATGTACTTACTTATAAGTGGATATCAGCTGTAAAGTTAAGGATAATCATGTTACAATCCATAGACCTAGAAAGGCTAAGAAACAATGAAGGCTCAAGGTATAATGCAGGAATATCTCTGGGAAGGGAAAATAGAATAGATATTGAGAGAATCCTGGGGACAGATGGCAACAGGAACAAGAGGAATTAGGATGAGGGAAGATGGAGGAAGACAGTACTTGGAGAGACAACTGGGATTTGGGGCACTTTGAGGGGTGAGGAAGAAAACCAGTGCAATGGAAACTGCCAGGAATCTAAGAGGGTGACCCTATGTCTAGTGAGTGGGCATACGGAGCCTATAACCAGTCAAGGTTTCCAGTGGAGGGATTGGGACACCAACCCAGCCTCAAAACCATGGACCTACAATTTGTCCTGCTGGCAAGATGTGCTTTTGTAAAGACTGCACAGAAATTGGTGGAGCAGCGAACTGATGACCAGTCCAGCTTGAGAACTATTTACTAGAGGTAGCCTACCCTTGACTGCCTGGAGAGCCAGGAACCAGAGGTTTGATAGCCCAGACACCTAGGATATAACCAAAGATAACCAGCAAAAGAAGTCTATAAAATGGTTTCTAATGATATTCTACTATACTTTTAGACATGACCCTACCATGTGATCAAGGTATGTTATATATATGTATAAGAAAGTCACAATGAAACCTATTATTCTTTGCAACTAATAGTAACAAAAATTACATAGTATTCATGTACCCAAACATTACTTAGTATATCCAATTCATATATGTTATGGGTCAGTTAAAAATAAGTAAAAATTAGATCTCAATACTTCTGGGAGGCAGCTTAGTCAGTATTTGAAGTAAAAAAAATTAAAATAGAAATTATGAAAACAAATGAGCCATGTTACATTCTGGAAAAAACAACATCATCAACAAGAAAACAAATACATGAAAAGAAAATAATCAAATATAAAACCTAGAATAAAAATGAGAACAAAATGGCTGAAGTTCTAGAACCTTCCAAACACAGATCAGCTTAATCTGAAATGAGTAATTTTAAACAACCCTTAGTAAAGATAGAACATCAAAAGAAGCAAGACATAAACACAGGATGTGGTTTTTTTTTTTAATAAAAGACACTATGCAGGAAATGTATAGAACAAGTCCAATGACATGAATTGAATCCCTAGAACCCATATGGTAGAAGGAAAAAATGGACTCTTGAAAGTTGTCCTCTGACCTTCATACATGCACTGTGGCACTTTCTCTTACACACACACACACACACACACACACACACACATGGGGAGAGAGAGAGAGAGAGAGAGAGAGAGAGAGAGAGAGAGAGAGAGAATAAAGAAATGCAAAAAATGTTATTTAGAAACAATAGAAAATTTTATTTGATTTAAACTTGGGTAATAACTGAAAAAATAAAGTTTATCTAATTCATTCTCATGGAAAACAACTATGACATAAAAACGGACAAATTTTAGTTATTTTCGTCTTTATCATAGATGTAAAACACAAATTAAAAATTAGAACATAAATATCATAAAAATGTAAAAGTTACATCATAGTGAGATAGAATTTATCCAAAGAATGCAAGGGTTTTCAAAAATAGAAAATTTATTGATGTTATACACTTGTTGAACAAGAGTTAGGACTCAGTTTTAATTACTCTGTGTCCTGCAAACAGAGGCCATGATTGGCATCTGCTCATCCCTATCTTTTCAAGTTGTTTTTCCGGTGCAGAGACAGTATCTCCACCTGGAGACAAAGGCAAGCTACAAATGCTAAAATGAAGAAGGAAAGGCTCTCCTACAACAAAAGGCACACATGCTTCTTCCTCATTTTAAGATGTGCATTCTCTAATCTCAGGACTCCATTCTTGTAATGCAACTGACTGTCTCTGCAGACATCCACTTAAGCCCATTTTCATGGTCTCCTTGGGACTTGTAGACAAGAGAAGCTATACAAATCTGTCACCATCCACACTGCTTGCAGGGCAAAGGAAAATCATTTGACTCTGGCCTCAGAGTCTCATAGCTCCTGTCAGCATCCCTGAGAGAGTAGAAGGCTGACCAGACACATTGCAGGGAGGATGCGATGTCACACCCTTCCTAGTTCCTGAATTGGATCAATAGTTGAAGAAATAACATTCATCTTTCCAAAAGTCATTAATGATAAAATATTTTAGTGAAGAGGAATCAACTTAGTCCTTTAAAAAGGAACTAGCTTGATCTGTTGAGGAATAACTTATATCAAAAACCTGTAGTGAACATTCATACTGGTTAGATTTTAGAAGTATTTCTATTTAGATTAGGCTCAAGTAGGAATTCTGCTGTCATTACTTCTATTAAGCTTTTATAGGTTTTCTTAGACTAGGGCATGAAACAAAAAAAATGAAGCAACTAAAGTAATAAGAGTTGAAAACAAAGATAATGTTGATTAAGGAGACAAAATAAGCAAATATATAGGCTAATTAACAAAATAAGTCAATGTTCTACAAGGCACTCAGGCTTCTGAGCTATCTTAGAAGATAGCAGGGTAGAAAGCAGATTCCTTTGAAGGATAGCCTCCACTGACCCACACTTCTATACAAGGTCATTCAAGCCTGCTAGTACTCTCCCTTCCTCTTCTAAAAGACATCCCAGTTTTAGTATGAAATCTTAGCATCAGTCTTTTGTATCTCAGAAGTGCACTTAGGTGACTTGTGTAACATTTTAGAATTTGACCTTAAGTGAAAGATGATTCTATGAAATCATTGCTCAAAGGTATTGAGGTCCTGAAGGAGCAGTGAGAAAGCCCAGGAGGATGAATAAGAAGTGACTGATGTTTTCTGTACTATGTTTCCAATAACAGTGGTTGAGATCAAATAAGATTCAGACTTGAATCCAGTAGATCCTAATATGTCAGTTATAATCCACTTAATTTTCAGTATAAGGAGTTTTTCTCTCAAGAAAATTATAAGGTAAAAATATGAACAGTCTTCATAAGTGTAATGGACAATAGTGAGATTTAGCCTTTGTTAGGATATATGACTTATCACTGGCTTTGTGTTTTTGTAGGCCAGCCTACAACATCTTCATTCTCTGGGGGTGAGAAACTTATTTATAAAACAGTTTCAGTGTGATGTTACAATGGTGTGTAGATATCTCACCTGGCTTCTGATAATATTTGGTTGGATGTTACAGGCTGTAAATAGAGCAAGATGTTTCTTTCTGAAATGTTGACAGTGATATGCAGATTGGCATCCTGAAGGCTTTACCATTGTGAAATGGCCAGGTAACATGCCCAATGCAGCCATCTGTGAGTTGCCTCATTTATCTTAAGGACTGCCAACTCTTTTGGCTGAAGGTCCTTTCAGTCCTAGCACTGGGTAGAGGCCCAGTAAAAGCCAGACCTTCAGTTTTTTTTTTTTTCATTGTTAGTCCTTTAGTGGAAGTAGAAAGAGGAGGGGCAGAGATTTTGGAAAGTGAATGGCCACGTTCTGATTGTGATCTTTTCTTTGCATCCTCTCCTCTATCTTTTAATTTGGCTTTCATTTGAGCCCAGAGTCTCACCTTCTGTTTTAGCAGATTCTTGATTATTTATATGAGATGGAAACAATTATATTTTTTTACATAAAATTCCAGATGTCTCGTGATCAGCTGAGATTTCACAGTTCAGAATATTCTATCAGAAGTAGTAAAATTGTATTTTTTTTTTTTTTTTTTTTAGGAAACTTTCCCATTTTAAAAATGAGCTGTTGACAGCTGGTATTGTCCTTGTGATCCAGGGTTTCCTCTTTGCTTGTCTTCCTACATTAGGGGGCTCTTTTTGGTAGTCATTTCTCTTAGACTTCACCATTAATGACTTTCATGAATGTGCACTTTCTTTCATATTTTAAACATTTTCTTTGTTGTTGCAATTTCCTAATTTAAAAATCGTTAAGATATACTCCCAGATCCATTTTCCTATGTTAGGGTCTTATACCATTTTTGGTATACTTTGGTGCCATTTCTGTTGTCTAGGTTTGATTAACATGTAATCAGCATTAGATGACATAACATCTAAACATGTAAATGGGAATGATATAAACACATGGTCTTAGGTTTGTGATTTATATCTTAATATTCACTTTCATCTGTTGTTAAAGTGTCTTTATGGACGTAATTTTTTAGATACTTAAATGTGCTTATTTTGACTATAAAAGTTTTATTATATACCTATATTTTTAGCTTTTGTTATTTTTGAGGATCATATATATGCCCTCATTTCCTCCATTCAAATCAGTTTCCTCAACTTGTCCCCTTTCCAATTTCATATCTTTTAAATATTTACTTCTTATTTATTTATTTATTTATTTATTTATTTATTTATTTAACTACTTATCTATTTATTTATTTGTTAATAACCCTTAAGTCTGGTTAGTGCTTCCAATATGTGCATGGGTATAGGGCTATTCACAGGGGAGTGAAAAACCTAACAGTTGCCATAGTTTCAATAAAGGATTATTCTCTCCCAGAAACTATGAGCTGGCAATAATTCTTTGGTGAATGGAACCTGGAGTTCACTGAGGTATCTAAGCTACATTTTGTCTGGATTCATTTTGCATAGGTAGTGTGCAGAAAAGCAGAACATCTGCTAATTCAGGAATCTGATATGTATGTCATATCTAGAAGACCACACTAAGCAACACTGCTTCCCATTCTTTGCTTTTTTACATTCTTTTTACCTTGTCCTCTACAATGTTTCCTGAACACTGATGGAAGGTGTGTGATATACATGCACTATTTATTGCTGAACAGTCAGTCTTTTATTCTCAGCACTTTGACTACTTTGCATTTATGCATTGACTGTTGCCCTCCTCTAAAAGAGGCTTCTCTGACCAAGTTTGGGAGTAGGTCTATAGGTATATGTATTAACATTTAGAAGAAAATCTTATCCCATGGACCATTTAGGAAAGTAATATGAGCAGTTCTTCTCAAGGTCTATTACTTCTCCAGCCATAGAATCTTGACCAGGATTGCTGTACCAGGCATATAGTTTCCTCCTGTGGAGCAGGTATCAGATCCAATCAGAAAGGGGTTGGTTACTTTTTTAACATCTGTGTCACTACTGTGTTTGTGGACTTATCTTGCCTGGAAAGCTGATGTTGCAGTATTCAGGGTCCAGCAGTAGGTAAGACTAATGATGTTCTCTTTGCTCCAGCAGCCTGTATGGCACATTCAAGTACTATGAAAACTGTTCAGCAGAGAGGAGGTCACCTTATTGGTTTGAGATTGGTTTCTTTATGTCCTGCAACCAAAATGTGTGTGGTGCCTTAAGCAATGCAGTCTTATCATGCAACTATGGAGAATAATCAAGGACAACTTGGCTCATAACTCTTAGGGGTCATTCATGCCTTGAACTTTAAGTTTCATTTAATATTCTATATTTTATGGGATCAACATTGCCTACTTATGCAGTTGAATTCTATACAATTCTTTTTTAAACTTTTTATTTAGAAATTGTCTCACTGATGAGTGGGTTCTATAAATTCCCATCCACTTCTATCCCTTTCCATGGCTCATTAGCTTTTTGTCTTAACTCCCAATATTCTTTCCTCTTACTTCATTTTAGGTTTACAGTTGTTCTTATTAATTGGGTTGTGAGATAGTAGGCTTCTGTATGGCTTTTCACATGTCCTTGCTTTAAGTTGCCCCTTTCCTCCATAACTTGTTTTTCCCCATACTTCCTGTCCCTCCTTAAGCTTTTCCGTACCCAGTACTCTATTTCCCTACTTTTGTTTTACTTATATTCTGCCATCCTTTCCCATTAATGTCGCTCTTCCCACAAAGCCCCCTTTCAAGTTTTTTGGCTTTTGCTTTTACTCTAAGTTAAACTCACAAAACAAAAGATTGAAGCTAAACTCTGTATTTGGGGGAAAAAGGTGACATTTTGTGTTACTTGGCCAGAATTATTTTACTCAATATATATATTCTACTCATTTACATACAAATGTCATGATATCATTTTTAATAATATCCTATTGTGTGCCTGTAGCATATTTTCCCTTATCTATTCCCTTATCAAGATCTATTGATGAACATTTAGATTGGTTCATTTCTTAGCTGTTATGAATGAAGAAGTAATGAACATGAATGTGCATATCTTTGTAGTAGGATATAAAGTCCCTTGCTTGGTACATGCCCAAGAGTTTATAACTGGACCACATGGTAGTTCTATTTTTAGTTATTTGAGAAACCATCAGACTGATTTCAAAAGTTGCTGTACTAGTTTTCACCCCACCAATGGTGTATAAGGGTCATCTTTGCCTTATCTGTTCCAGCATTTGCTGTAATTTGTATTCCTAAGATGGCCATTCTGACTGGGGTGAGATTAAAAAAATATATAATATTTTTATTAATTCCTTGGAATTGCATATAACATTTCTTAAAGTAATGTAAACTTGCCTTTACCTGATGGTTAATGACATTGAATACTTTTAGAAGTATTTCCTAATGATTTGTAATTTTTTGAGAATTTTCTATTCAGATAAATAGCCTATTTTAAAAAACTGAGTTGTTTTCTCTCTTATTTTTAAACCACAAAGTTAATGCTGTCCATATACTCTTAGATTTGTGACCTTTACTGGAGAGTGATCAATACAGCAGGGCCACACCATTAAAGAAAACAGATTCTTACTCTTCCAGAAGCCATCACCTGCCAATAGCTCTTTAGGTAGAGGTGAGTCTTACCTCTCCTCTGCATGCTGGAATTTTGTCAGACCTGAGCAGTGTAGCAGTCTTGTGCATATTGTCTCTACTCCTGTGAATTCATATGTGTAACTGCCTGATGTACAATAAACACTATTTCCCCTTAGTCATCCACCATCCATGGCTCTTAAAATTAATCGAACCTGTCTTCTTCAATGATTCTTGAGACTTGATAGGAGGTGTGATATAAATGTCTTGTTCAGGGCTGCACATTCTGTAGTCCTTTATTCTCTGTACTTGACCAGTTGAGTGCTTCCATGCTAACCATACTCTCTGTTAAATCCATTTGGTTAATAACTTCTGTTAGTTTTTCTGTGTCTCTGTTTAGTTTCTGTTTCCATGATCTGTCCATTGCTGAGAGTGGGGTGTTGAAGTCTTCCCCTATTACTGTGTGAGGTACAATGTGTGTTTTGAGCTTTAGTAAAGTTTCTTTTATGAATGTGGGTGCCCTTGCATTAGGAGCATAGATGTTCAGAATTGAGAGTTCTTCTTGGTAGATTTTTCCTTTGATGATTATGAAGTGTGCTTCCTTATCTTTTTTGTAACTTTAGGTTGAAAGTTGACTTTATTCGATAATTAGAATGGCTACTCCAGCTTGTTTCTTGGGACCATTTGCTTGGAGAATTGTTTTGTACCCTTTTGCTCTGAGGTAATGTTAGTCTTTGTCACTGAGGTGGGTTTTCTGTATGCAGCAAAATGTTGGGTCCTATTGATGTATCTATTCTGTTAGTCAATGTCTTTTTGGGGGAATTGAGTTCATTGATATTAAGAGATATTAAGGGAAAGTGATTGTTGCTTCCTGTTATTTTTGTTGTTAGAGGTGGAATTATCTTCATTTTGGTTTGTTAAAAGAAATTTTTTTTTTTTTTTGCTTTTTCTGGGGTGTTGTTTTCCTCCTTTTCTTGGAGTTTTCCATTTATTATCCTTTGAAGAACTGCATTTGTGTAAATTTGTTTTTGTCATGGACTATCTTGGTTTTTTTTTTTAATTGAGAATTTTGTTGGGTATAATAGCCTCAGATGGCATTTGTGTTCTCTTAGGGTCTGTATGAAGTCTTTCCAGAATCTTCTACTTGGCAAGTAGCCTTGGTTTCTGTTGTTAAGTTTTTTGGGCTTGCCTTTCACCATCTGGTTGTCTCTGATGTTAGTTGGTCTTGCTGGCTCTGCCTGGAGCTTGTCCCTCCTGTGGGCCTGTAAGCCTGTGTCAGCAATCCTGTGAGACCAGATCTCTCTTGGGGGAATCCATGTCCAAAAGGCTTTGAACATCCTTAGCTCCTGTTGCAGATGGTGAGCAGAAGGATCCTGTCCCAGTTGCTCCACTGTTCCCATGATCTATCTGCTCCTGGCCGATCCCACTTTGGACAGTTATTGGAGAGAAAGTGGCAATCTCACCTCTGAGCCTGAGAGTGAGAGCACTCCTGGGCGACCAGCTCTCTCATGGTGGGATCTGTGTACAGAGGGTTCTAGATTAAATTTTTTTATATTATTGAATTTTTTTATCTGTTTTAAAACATGGCTATGAGAAGGGAAAAAAAAAAACCAAATGGTCCTTGTGAGTTTTGTTGCATTTACATGGAGCACCACTGACTATCAATTCTTTCTCTCTAGGTCTGTCAAGACATCCCTCTTCCCAGCTTCTTTGTTCTATATATGTGAAACCCAGAAACCACCAGAAGCCAGGTCTTGATGACCCATTTCTAAGTAACACTAATCCAACTAAATGAAGTACAAGGCCATTGTGAACATCTGATACCTCAGCTGGAATGTTTTCCACATTCTACTTAATTGTTTCTCTTGTAAAAGGCAGAAACAGGAGTATAGCCACATCACTGTTCCCTCCTAAAAAGGACTTCCCTGCAAAATTCCTCTCTAGGAACAGATTTCTCTTATGCACATCCAAGGCCCTAAAGGCCTCTGAGTAGCATTTTTATATATCAAAGTACTCTGAGAACTCATCAGTGGTTTGGAGGTCTTATCACTCAGTGGTGGCTGGAGTCAAGGGTCTGCACTTTCCTATGAACATCAGTAGTATTTATACACACTTAAAATGAAATTAGCCAGGGTTCCAGTGTTCAAGACTGCAGTAACTGTCTTCTAATGGGCACCCTCTGCTGTGTACTAGACTTTGTCTTGTTTCATCACCTTTGGAAGAGGGAAATTACTAGAAAATTCTTCTGTCATGTCAATACCTACTCTTATAATATGAAGACTGTCTAGAATGGTGTGGTTACTGTATCCAATCCTGATTCCAACACTAGAAAGCTCCCCATGTCACCCACCAACATAAAGAGAGATGCTTGAATTAGTGGTGGGGTGGGCACTCTAGCCAGGTTGCACATGATCAATTTTCAATCCTACAAAATGTCAGTGGAAGCGAAATGCTCTAAAAATAAGCTGATAGAAGAATCTGAGAGATAGAGATAGAGATAGAGATAGAGATAGAGAGATAGAGAGAGAGAGAGAGAGAGAGAGAGAGAGAGAGAGAGAGAGAGAGAGAGAGAGAGAGAGAACCACCATGGAGCAGGAGAACTGAAAGTTGTGAGTTTGAGTCTTATGGTAATACTCCAAGAATACTGCACTTGTTTCTTCCCATCTTTGTGTTCAGTGACAGTATGTGGATAGCTTCATATTAGCTACTGTGGGAATTTTTATGCAACAAAAAATAGGGTGGTCTTTGGGTGTGGTAGGAATCTTCATGCAATGACACTGGGCAAAGCTTCAACCTGTTATTTAAAGTCCAATAGTACATCACTGTGCAGAACACTGAGTAGCCAGTGACAGATGTCGCTTAGAAGGATGCCTTGGTGCTCCAGTTGGGTGGCTCCACAGAGTGATGTGAATAACTGTGAACTATGTGTGGAAAACCCAGCAGGTTCTATATGGATACTGTCTTCCTTACTCCAAACCCTCCATTTAGTGTCAGCCAAGTAGCTCTGTGTTTGCTGAATGATGACAACTGACTGCTACTCACACCTCTACTAGATATCTTGGCATCATTTTTACATGGAGACTTTGAGCTTTAGTAAACTCAGTGTGGATGTGTTTGTACCCTGGTCTGCTGAGGAGACTCACAGGATTTCTTTTGTCAATGGGAGAGGCAGCAGAGCTTTGTTCTGAATGATCCTTGTTAGTGAGGCTCTTGCTGTGTTTATTTGCAACCTGTGAAATCGCCTTCAGCACGGTAACATGTTTTTCTTTTGTTTTGGTTTTGTGTTTCTGGCTATTGTTACAACAGGAAAAAATATTACAGAAGCTGTATTGGTGGTGTTGGGCACTGTATTTTTTTAATTTTTAATTTTTTTCAACATAATATTTTTATTGACTAGTTGAAAATCTCATACAACGCAGTCTCATCACACTCCCTTCTTTTCTCTCAGGTCCACTGTCCCACCTCTAAGTCCTCCCTTGTCAAAAGAAGAAAAAAAATCCACCATGTCCAATTTATATTGCCCATAGACTCAAATTCCCAGTCGCCAGCCTCTTAAAGATAACTAACCCTCTGACCCCCTCCCCCTGTTAGAAGCCATCAAATGAGCTACACTTCAGCATCATTATCAAGGATGCTCTTCAATGGTTTTCTGTCTGGACTGCTTGTTCCTCCTCCTCCTCCTCTTCTTTTTCTACTACTTGCAGGCGAGGGGGTTGTCACAGAAGCCTTTAATGTCTCTCATTCTCAATTATGTGACTGCAGCCATAAATGCCACTGCAAAAGAATCTTCGTTGCCCATAACACTCAGTGGCAGCATGGAACTTGAACCTCAAGATGGCTCCCAGTGGCAGCACATATCATGCGACAGCATAGACCACAGACATCCACATGACTTCTGACAGTAGCACAGACCAGAAGTCTTTCAGAGGCTTATTCTAGAAAATGAATTGTTCTTCATCTCAGATATCTTGTTATTTGGCGACAGTGTGATCGGTGATTGGGCAGAGCCTGCTTGAGCTCCAGGGTGCTGTACACTGCCCTGCCACCCCTGCTCAGCAGGGACAAACTCCTTTGAGCACCAGAGCTGAGCTCCCATGCCTGTGCTGCATCTCTAGTTCTACCTCTATCTCATACTCACCCATCAAGTGGCATTGCACATTGGTGTGTCACACACACAATATATATATGTATATGTATATGTATATGTATATGTATATGTATATGTATATGTATATGTATATGTATATGTATATGTATATGTATATGTATATGTATATGTATATGTATATGTATATGTATATGTATATGTATATGTATATGTATATGTATATGTATATGTATATGTGTGTGTATATGTATATGTGTGTGTATATGTATATGTGTGTGTATATATATATGTATATATATATATGCTCAATTTTACATGCAAATACTTATTGCAATGAGTCATTGGTCTGCTTCAAGGTTTCTGAAGCACCATAAGTACTGGGCTATCACTGTGACTCATCTCTGATATCCTGTTGTTGCCCAGAGTTAGGGTGATCTTGTGGCAGGGCATCTGGAGGCAGGATCCATGTGAGCTCCAGGTGGCTGTATATCTGCCCTGGGTGCCGCCTGTCCTGCCTGCTCAATGGGCATGGTCATCTCTGTGGCCCAGCACACTTCTGTGCTCAGTAGGGTAAGCAGCAAGGGCTGCAGCAGCAGGAGATCCATGCTCTTGGGGCCTGTTGTCCCCAGACTCCTGATAGTTGGAGAACTTGCCTTAGCAAAATCATGCTCCTTTGGCTGTGTTCCCATACTGGGTCTCTATGACTTCTCTCCATCCGGAGTGTGGTTCTACTCTGCCCTTCTCCGCATCCCTCCCCCCGCCAAATTTATGAGTCATTTTAAAAGGCATCTTCCTCTAAGACCTATCATTTTTGTAGTTTGTTTTTTTTGTTTGTTTGTTTTGTTTTGTTCTTTTTGAGACAGGGCTTCTCTGTGTACCCCTGGCTGTCTTAGAGCTCATTCTGTAGACCAGGTTAGCCTCAAACTAAGAGATCTGCCTGCCTTTGCCTCCTGAATGCTGGGATTAAAGGGGTGAACCACCACTGCTTTTCATATTATTTTTTTATTTCTGGAGATACTGCCCTCTCTGCAGGCTCGTTGACTGCTGACCCTGCATCTCCTTTGGAAGCCTCCATGCCCGTGCCTATCTTTTGTAAGCTGGTGTGGAGGTCCAGGCCTTCTGTGAGGGAGGGCTTCTTCCTTTTTTATCATTCACCTTCTTTCCTTGGTGAATGATAAAAAAGGATGATATCATTATGGTGATTTCAAGTTTGACTCAAAAATTCCTCTGCTCTTAGAAATCTTCCCAATACTCTTCAAACCAAACAATCTGTTAAGCATCCTCTCATAAGAGTTCTTTCTTTCACCTTTATCTTTCCTTAGTGGCCCTCATGTGTTATTCATAGCAATGTTTATTTTTCAGTTACATGAAAAATTCTTTGTTAGAAGAGAACTGCTGTTCTTTTTTTTGTATGATTTCTTTACCTGATGCCCAATGCATTATTATCAAGTAATTAGAAGAAAAGAATTTGTAACACCTTTAGCATTTTTCATTGCCTACTATAAACAAGATAGACACCCACATTAGTTCATTATATCTTCATAGCGCTTTTTGGAGGCATGTATTACCATCGCTATTTGCATATTAGGATTTTGAAATTCAGGGTAATTGAAAAACTGCTTAGGGCCATAGAGCAATGCAGTGGGGGAATGTGTCACTGTGGGAGAAAGATCAGTTTTCTTCAGTTTCTCCAGGTACACACACACATTCCCCTTCATACACAATCTTATGTGAACAAGGAGTGAGGAGGGACCATGTCTGCAGAGTAGGATGCAGTGTGACTATGAAATTTCTGGTTCACCCTGGCCTTGGGTGCTAACATCTTCCTCTATCCTCTTTTTTGAGACTAGATGATACCTTGCCAGCTCCTACACTGGAATGAGAAGGATTCTGCTCACAGTTTGTATTTCAGTTAGCTGGCTATAACTTTGGCTGACTTCCATGGAAGTCCAAGTCTTTTGGAACCATGGCCCCACCAGGGCTGTTAGTGACTTAGAGCAGAGACAACCTGTGGACAGACTGGACTAAGAGTCCTGACTCTATATCCCTGTCCTGTGCTTTTTCTGCTGCATGTGATTCGTGGGAGCTCTGAATGCTTGCCTGTGAAGTTGTGCAAATCTTCATTGATAGAATGGATAAATGGGTTTATCCATTGATAAATGGGTTTAGAGAGGTTCCCACTTATCCATTTCTTCTCCTGTGGAATAATACAGTTTACAAATAAAGTCATGTGTAGTAATACTACACACAAAGAATGAAAAAATTATTAAGACAAAGCCATTCAACCACGAATAGATACTTAATTACCTTACCTTGCACTTATAAAAGAACGTCTGGATCAACATTCTACAGCACAGGTCCACAGTGTCTTTGCATCTGGCACTGGAGTAAATACAGCAGGTAGTCACAAAGATCTCATAATGAAAAACTGTATGGCTTGTTTAACAAATACATTTCAAGAAGGTAAGAATAGAAATCTGAATTAAAGAGTTGTAAGAGGGTTATTAACTAGCCACAATGTGTAGAACTTACTAGAATCTTTTGTTATTTACTTAAAAACTTATATTTAGTTTGAATAGACTAAATATATATTATATATTTATATAATTAATGTAATTATATACATGTGTGTGTATATATACACACACATAATTTACCACATACCACACAGTTTTAAATGTGTACATTGTATAATGTAGAAACTAATTGACTCATGTATTATACTTAAGAAAATTAAAAACATATTAGCCAACTGGGGAAATTTTAATTATTAACTGTATACTTGTGAATATTAAGTGATTACTGTGAAGTTTTAAGGTAATAGTGGCTGGTTTGGAGCAAATATTTTAGAAAGATTTCAATAAACTTGTATAAATATTTAGAATTATGTTAATAGGCTGACTTGGAGCACTTAAGTAGATTTGAGGAAAACATTATTGGGTAAGATTGTCATAGGAGGAAGGACCTTTGTGATGGTTCTCTGTGCTCATTTTTCATAGTTTATGTATGTTTAGAAAGTTCCATGGTATAAAGAAAACATTTTAAGTAAAAATTAAAAATAATAATTAAATGTTTATTTTACTTACTAACCCCCAAATTTCTGGAAAATAGTAACTTAAAGCATCTTAACATCTCTACAGAAGGAACCCTGTTTCTGTGATCATTCTTGTATTTACCTATTCTTTCCAAACCTTATTTGCCAATGAATTCCACATTCCTTATACTGATATCTTAAAATGTCTCAGAAGAAAGTGATTGGCACTCTTTAACTTCACACATGTGGACACATGTCTGACTTTAATGAGTGGCGGGGATCCAGACTCAAGCTCTTGTGTTTGTACAGCAAGCTCTTTACCATGGAGCCATCTCACAGTCGTTGGCTTATAGGTAAAGAATAGGAACATGAGATGTGAATCTGCACAGAAGCAGAAGGCTACAAAGGAGGAAACCTTCCCTTCCTTCCGGTAGGTTCTTCCCGTCTCCTGTTACTAGAAGGCAGATATAAACTCTGGAAACCACTTTCCTCACCTAACTAAGCAGACCATGGCTGGTGTTTTTGCTGTGACAAGAGACCTTGGTGTCTGCAGCATGAATCCCAGGTGATGGAGATTCAGTCTTTTGTTCCTCAGCTTGCCAGCATAAGCTCACATCTGAGCTACTAACTCAGCTTCTAGGGGACCACTATGCATTTACAAGATGGATGCCTTATTCCTTGCCCTTAGCTACTGCAGTTATCTCTCAGGTCACCCTGTGATGCCACCTGGAATCTTCTCAGAGTCTCACTGGACTTGCCTGACAGAATGAAATTTAGCTAAGTTACCTGCTCCGTGACTCCAACATCTTGCGATGAAATCAAGTGCAATAACAGCCAAAAACATGATTGCTGTAGGTTATAATGACGTAAACAATATGAAAGTTGAAAAGTGGTATGGTAGTATTTATACCTTACATATTGCTATAAAGTGCTCAAAAGAACATTCAATGAAATTCATTTGATTCATTCATTTTTATGACTCAAATATATGGTATCTGCAACCATAGGGTCTTACCATGAAGTTCTGGAAGGCAGCAATGGCAATAGCCTGTAATGCTTGAGGTGGGCAGTTTATAGGATATCACTGGACAGCAACTCAAAAAGAGGTAACCCATTCCTTTCACTGAGGTTTTTATTTGGTAGTGTGTGGCATTTAGTTGGGATGTTCTTTCCCCATTATAGAATAATGACATTTAAACTTTAATGTATGTGTATATGTAGGTATAAAACTTAGAATATTTCTACAGTGGTAGATTTCCATGTGGCTTTTTCAAAAGGTTTTTAGTGTTAAACAATCTTTCCCCACATTCCTTCCTCTGTCCTGGTCTCTGCTTCCACTTCCCTTCCTATTCCATTTTGCCTCTTTCCACCTTCACAACAATATGTTCTTTTACCTTTTGCTTGAAAGAACCTGTGTTGCTTTGAATAAGAATGGCTCCCTCAGGCTCATATATTTGAATGCTTAGTCACCAGGGAATGGCATTACTTGAGGAGGATTAGGAGGCCTTGGAGGAAGTTTGTCCATGGGGATAGGTTTTTGTGATCTCAAAGGCCCAATCAGGCCCATCGAGATGTTTTCTTCCTGCTGCTCCTGGATTTGATGTAAAACTCTCAGCTACTTCTCCAGCAGCTGCCTGCCTACCACCTTGCTTTTTGTCATGATGATAAGCCTCTGAAATGGTAAGCAAGTCCCAAATTAAATGGTTTCTTTTATAAGACTTTACTTGATCATGGTGTCTCTGTGCAGCAATAAAACAGTAAGAGAGTCTCTCCATCTCTGTTGTTCCTTATTTCTAAACCACTATGGGTATTCCAAATGAAACACATTTATAAAGCCTTAAAGTTAACATCTACACATGAGAAAAAAGTAGTATTTGTCTTTCTGTGATGGGCTACTTCACTTAGAATGATTGTTTCCAGTTCTATTCAAGTTCTACCCAAGAAATTCATTTTTCTTAAGAACTGCATAGTATTCTGCAGTATGAACATACCACTTGTTCAATATCCATTCTTTCATAGATGGGCATTCATCTAGGTTGTTGCCATTTCCCAGCTGTTGTGAACAAAGGAACAATAAATACGGAAAAAGCAAGTATTTCTGGTAAGATATAAGTCCTTTAGGACAGCACACACAACACATATGGAAGCTCAAGACAGACAAAATCTCATGGTGTGGAAATGGAAGCTATTGGCATTTTACAGCTTTTGGAATTTGCTGACACAGTTTTCTTTAATGTTATAGCCTCTGGTATATTCTAGGGTAAGCCCAATCTTGTACCCAAGAGTAAGAGTTTGATCAAGTCAAACTGTGGAGGGGCAGGTATGAGTATGTGGAGAGACACACAGAGAGAGCCAGACAGAGATAGGTAGGTAGGTAGGTAGGTAGGTAGGTAGGTAGGTAGATAGATAAATAGATAGATAGATAGATAGATAGATAGATAGATAGATAGATAGATAGATAGAGACAAAGACCAGAGAACCAGAGAGAGGAAGGGGGAGATCCAGAGATCCAGATAGAGAAAGGCAGAGAGAGAGAGAGAGAGAGAGAGAGAGAGAGAGAGAGAGAGAGAGAGAGAGAGAGATCCTGAGGTTGGGTGCAAGGGTGATAGGAGTGGGTCTAGAAAGAGGGGGCATGGGATGAATATGAAAGATACATCAAAATTCTCAAAAACCCAAACATTTAAAATGAAATTTAAAAGAAGATATATAAATATGTCTACACTTATAAAGAAAACAAAGCCCACTTTCTATCCTGTCTCACTGAGATGCATTGCATATCTCCCAGACTAGAAGACTTAACCTGTACTCTCTAAAAAATAAATAAATAAATAAATAAATAAATAAATAAATAAATTGTGCTCTTAATATCTGAGTCATAATTAAAATTGAACTTTACCTGAGAACTGTGACAGAATGTTAATGTGTTAGAAATAAATTTCTTCTTAAAATTCTTAAACAAATACAGATGGATAGAGTTTAAAAATCCAAAAAAGTCATTTGAAATATTTAGAGTATTTCTGTAAATTTTAATAGTGACTATTTCAGTTCCATTTAGCTTTTCATAGTAATAGCAAAATTTTATTTTATTACTGACAGATTTTGAGTACTCAATCATTTTTAAAAAATAATACTTATACCACATTCTGTATTTCATATTTTATTGGTGAAAGTCAAATATATTAATTTCAAATACCAAGATTTAAAAATGTAACAAGATCCTTTTCACACAATAATCCTAAGCTTTATAAATTTTAAGTTGATACTTATATAGCTGAAATTTATAAGTATGAATATATTTGTAATGCTGATATTCCCTAAGTAGCTTTCTTTTTTCACCTTTCTGGTGAAGTAGAGTATTGTAAGAAAATAAGTGCAAACACACAAATGATACTCTTGTGTCAAGCTTTCTCCTGATAAGGATCAAGTAATAACTACTGAACTTCTGCTTTGGTTTGATGAAATTCTCTAAAATCTCATGTTAAAGGCTTTGTTGCCAGTTGCTGAGGAAATTGAAGTAACTGAATCATGAAGGCTCTAACTCCATCCATAGAGAAGTCTACTGGTGAATCTATGGCTGAATGGTTGTTTGTAATGTGATGATTTGAATATGCTTGGTCCATGGGAAGTGGCATTATTAGGAGGTGTGGTCTTGTTGAAATAGGTGTGGCCTGGTTGGAGGAAGTGTGTTTCAGCATAGGCAGACTTTGAGGTCTCTTATGTTCAAGTTACACCCAGTGTGGCACCAAGTCTCCTCTTGCATCATGTCTGCCTGGGATGCTCTCATGCTTCCCACCATGATGGTAATAGAATGGATCTCTGAAACTATAAGCCAACCACAATTAAATGCTGTCTTTTACTCATGGTATCTCCTCACAGCAATGAAACCCACACTAAGACAAGTAGTTAGAGTATAATCTATAGGGTTAAACCTTTGAAAGGAATATGTTATGTTTGGATTCCTACCCGACCCTCTTAGCTCCCCAGTCACCATGAGTTAATCAGCTCTGCCTCCCTATGCTCTGCCAAGTGCTCTTTTGATTTACAATAGTCCACAGCCATGGGAACAAAAGACAAGGGGTTGAATCTTCTATACTATGAGCCAACTCTCTTATTTTCAAAGTTTTTTTTTCTATGCATTTTTTTCCACAGTGGTAAATCTGATTAATACACCCGTCATTTCCTCAGGGAAATGACATTCCAAGAAGCCCAGGGGCTCTGTGAAATGGAGGATGATACTAGCCTATACAGACTATTGCTTTTTCTGTAATACATATTTATGATAAGCTTAGTTTATAAATTAGGCGCTATAAAAGTAAACAACTAATAATAGAATCAAGAAATTATAGGAATGTGAATGTGGTGTTAGTCAAAATATCTTGCTACATTGTAATCTTACTAACATTAATATATAGTTTTTTTTTTTTTGTAAGTTGAGAACTTTCAGTTTTCTACTTAGAGAAGTACTTTATGGCTATTCTTTGGCAGACATGAACTGCCAGTTTCATTACTACTATACTTTGGGGTTATTAAATAAGGGAAGGCTCTTTTAACACAAGCATTGTAATATGAAACAACCTGATAATCCACAGAGTTGTTAGTTGGCTGATAGGCAGGAGGATCTACACATGGATGCCATGTAAGGGATGAGTCTGCTTTGTGAGATAGAGCAAGGTACGTAAAATGATTGAGCACTGTGCTTCTCAGAAAAACACACTGCTAAACGGATGTGATATTTTTGGAATTTCCTATTTAATATTTCTGGACAGTGGTTGACCTTAGGTAACTCAACCCACAGAAGCTAAAACCATAGGTAATGGGAAAGCACTGTTATTTTAGAAGTTCTTTCATCTACTGCTGCTGCTCTCTCTCAGAATATCATCTGTGATTGCTGAAGCTACACCAGCCCCCCACTGCATGTCAAGGTCAGTGAGACTGAATGAGGCTTTACTCTAAATTTTAGGTTTCAGGCAGAGGGAAATCAGATTTCAGGTTGAGACTAAAATACAAGAGGAGAAATGTTACCAGGAGACAATGAAATAGCATCATGTGGCACACGCACTAGTGTCCTGTGATTGAATATGATGTAGGTGGTTAAGGAGTTCTACAAAATGATGGAGTGGACTCTGAGGCAGTAATGGATCTTTGACAAACACATTTAGGACACTTCACCTTTACAGAACGTTTCATTAGGGAATTAGTGATGGTCAAAAATCTTTCTCGTGAGCATCTCATAGTCAGAAACAAAGTCATTACTACTGAAAACCAGATTTTTTGTTTTTTTTTGTTTTATGTATTTAATTGATTGATTGGTTGGTTGCTTTGTTGGTGTATTGCTTGTCTATTTTCTTTGTTTTGCTAGAAAGTAAATTCTAAGAAAGCAGGAACCTTGATGCCTAAAGACAGGACCTGTTTAAACAAACATTTTTGACTCACTATTACTACTACTACTACTACTACTACTACTACTACTACTACTACTATTACTACGACTACTACGACTACTACTACTACTACGACTACTACTACTACTACTACTACTACTACTACTACTACTACTACTAATACAGGTGACCACATGTTTCAGTTAAAATCTAGAGAAAGATAGCTTGCTCGAAAATGAGAGGTACAAGGTTAGCCAAAGAACTATTCTCTCCTACTTTCTATCAAATTTAAAAGTCCTGGTGAAGCATGGGGGTATGCTGAAGAAAGTTTGTAGGTAAGATTCTTTTTCATGAAATTCATTTGAAGTATGTAAATTTAGAAACAAGGTTTGAGAATATTAACTTTTGAGCTGAATCCATCTAGGGCCAAGGGGGAGGGTATATGGAGAAAGAAACGATCGAGGACTGCAAGGAGAGAAACAGAAAGCTAAATGTTGTCTGGGGAAACTATGTAACCCAATTCCCCAAAGCAACATGGCAGATGATGTTGACCAATCAGGCAAGAAACTTCATTTTTACTTTCAAGGTAATACAAAGCCAAAGAAGAGTGTTTGATATGTAAAGTCATTTACAGCAGGGATTACTTTGTAGGCAATATTTGGAACTGATTTTAAAAGCAAGAGGGGAACGTACCATTATCATCATAGAAAATATGTTTTTATATGTGAGGACAACATTAACCTCTACTGCAAAGTTAGGTTATTATTTCCATTCTACTGTATCACCAGAAGTTGAAAAAAATTGCTTCTACAACAAATATGAAATGGCTGTGTTGGGCAAACCACAAGTATTAAATCCAGGAAACAGAAATTGGCTTTCAATATTTGGAATAATAAAAAAAAAGAACTGTTTCTTTACTTTCCTCCAATCTTAATAAATCTCTAACTTCTCTTTAAGATTTTTTTTCTTATCTATTTTGCTCGGTAAGTTTTCAAGTCCTGCATGAAACCAATGTGTCGGAATGACTTTTCTCTAGGGAGTGATGAGAAAAAGGAAATCAAATATAACTGTGCTTTGGTGCCTCATTACTTCAGTCCTCTGGTAGCTCTGCATTATCCCATTTTAGTCAGAGTGGTTGAGGTTTAGGCAAGTGGTTGAGTCTAAAGTTTAAACAAAGAAAATCCCTGAGCATTTCAGCATATGCATTGTAAACATCACAGTACATAGCAGTGGCCCATGAGCTGTCATTTAATTGATGCCCATGCCTGCGAGCTTTGCATATATCATTTATACTTCTCCAGCAGTTTAAGGAAGTCAGCCAGCCTCTGGAACGTCCCTCTTTCCCCCTTCACTTGGCTCCCAGAATCGGGCTAAACTATGGTCATATTAATACTTCTGTAATAATTAGTTTGAAATTAAAAAATTTAGGAGTTTCTAGGTGTGGAAGTATTCATTATAAATAGAAAATATTGGTACTGATTATGACTTAGTTAGTTCTAAGTTGTGTGCTAAGTGTTTGATGTAGTTACCTGTTGAATCCTCTCTCCCAGTTTTTACTATGGTCAGATCATCATCATTTACAGATGATGGTGAGCAATCTTCTCCAGATCATCATAGGCCCTGAGCCCCACCCTCCATCCTACTTCAGATAGATTACTTCCATCACAGCTGCGGTTGCACTGATTTCTTGGTAACGATTCTTTCCATCTAGACCAGTGTTTCTGGACCCGTAGGTTGTGATCCCTTTGCGAGTTGAATGATCCTTTCCCAGAGGTCACATATCAGATGTCCTAAATAACAATTATTTACATTCATAGCAGTAGCAAAATTATAGCTATGAATAGCAACAAAAACAACTTTTTGTTTGGGGGTCACCACAACATGAAAAACTGTATTAAAAGGTCACAGCATTAGGAAGGTTGAGAATCACTGCTCTAGAATCTTGTAATGAGAGCTGGGCTATCCTTGTGTCTGTGCTTGTCATGTAAAAAGACATATGATCCCTGCTCTAGAGTGTTTAAGTGATCAGCGGGATGTCACCTGGAGACAGCTCTGGGAGTGAAAAAAAGACTTTCCCCCTCCCTGCCCTGGTTTCTTCTGTTTATACTTTCATTAAATTGGTTTTAAGATTATCATTTTTCTTTCATAAACTAATGAATCAGTATGATAAAGTTACTAGTCTTTTTTGAAAGCTGCTAAATGGGGTCAACATGTTAAAATTTGAATCATGGAGGCATAGACTTAATGCAGAGTCCAAGGTCAGACATTAGGCCTCTACGGCAACTCTCAAAGGGCAGAGAGTTAAGGGAGAATTCTCAATGTAAGAAAATATGGTCAACATTTCAATGTATTTTGAAGATACAGCAAAAAGATATAGCAAAACATAGTAGTTTTTCAATTTGTATACTGCTTCCCACTGAAGCACTTATTTCTGAATGCAGTAAATACCGAATGAAGCTTACTGACAAGAGTGGCCACACTGCCAAAGCAGAATTAGGGACAGAGAGTCAATTAATAGCTATGCAGACATGGAAAGCAGTGTATACACATGAGTATTTACTTATATCACCTTAGTATACTTTCAGAGAAACATGCCAGCCTGGTACAGATGTATAAAAGTAAAGGTAAGCAAAGATAGTACACACATATTTCATGTAGACCTGGCCAATGTCCTTTTATATTGAATGGGGTTGTTTCGTTCAATGCTAATAGGACAAACAGAATTCATGCTGGAAATAAACAACTGGTCTGACAAAATGATATTTGCTAGTTACCCATAAAAGGGTCATGTACCTCCACATTTGGCTTCTAATAGTTGAAATTGGTTGTTGATTTATTTGATAGGAGCTAGCTAGAATCATCTAGGAGACGAACCTCTGGGCATGTTTGTGAGGGATTATATTAGGGTAGATTATGGAAATTGTATACAGGATTAATTGAGGTTGGAAGAACCATCCTCAGTGTGAGCAGGACTATTCCATGGGCTGGGGTCCTAGACTGGATAAAAAGGAGAATTTTAGCTAAGCATGGGCATTATTCTTTCTTTGCTTCTCAATGGTGGATGCAATGTGACCATGGAACCATCTGTCTCAATCTCCCCTCACCATGACATCAGTGCCTTGGTGGACTGAAGCCTCAGACTGTGAGCTAAAATAAACCCTTCCTTCCTTCCATTGCTGCTTGCCAGCTCTTTTCTTACAGTGATAAGGAAGATAATTAGCTCGTGGCTCTTGAGAGGATGTTTTCTCACTTCGCTTGAGTGTTATGAAGACATTCTTCGAGTAGCTAAGAATACACAAAATCAAGAAAGAACCAGAGGTCACAACATCACGGTCTTTTCAGCATTTTGAGGTTAAAAAAATGAAGCTGGCAGCATTTTCTGTTGCTCCCTGCATTTTAGATGCCAATGCAATGACATGTACCTGTCTAGAGTTCCAGGGAAGTTGTAAGGGAGAGAAGTCATTATCACGGACAAGCACACTATGCCACACAGGAGGCTCAGCCAAGACAAAGAGAAAGGAAGTCCACATACAATTCAAGAAGAGATTTTCCTTGACTATGCTTAAGGAATATATTTAAAAGTTTTTATTTAGATAAACACAATAGAAATTTGGTATTGAACAGCTACTGTAAATACTTTATTCATTTTATTGTTGGGGAATGTATTAATTAATATTTAGGTAAGCTAAGATATGAACGAGTATTTTACTATGAGTTTAGTTCTCCTCAGTAAAGATTTTAGAAGCCTCTGAAGGGAAGGTACGAGGTAGGCATTTGGTACTTAAGAGTTTGAGTTGTTTATGTGGTATGTACATCAATCTCCACCTCCCCAACCCATTAGCTGAGCAGCTGGCAATGGCTTTGTCCACTTTGAGGACTGTTCCCTCCTCAACTGGTGATTGTTCATTTTGATGGTCTGAAGCTCTTGAGAGGATGTTTTCTCACTTTGCTTGAGTGTTAAACATCATGCACTTCTTTGTTCAGTTCCTATTTTTCTGATCTTTTCAAGTTAAGAGTATACATTCTTGTTTATGCTTAAATTTTGACTCATTCTCTCTGTTTTCTGCTTGTATTATCAAGTTTTGGACTTTTGGTCTATGATGAGGTAAGAGTTTCATTCTTTCACATGTGTATATCCAAGAGCTTTGTCCCTACCAGAGGCTATGATTTTAATGCCTAAAGTATCAAACTAAGAGCTGCACATTACATATTCAGACATTTAAGATATAAATAGCTTAACATTTCTAGACATTCATTTCATTGTTCTATAGGGCTCTCCTTTATCTCTTAATATTACCAACATGTATATTATTTATTTCTCTGGTATTACAATCATGGTTTTGATTCTACATCTCCTTAATATTTCATGTGTTAAAAAATATGAAACATGTTGCTCCTCAAGTCTCCCTGCCCATTTTTTAAACTGTGCTTAAAGACAAAGAAATAGTTTGACCTATTGAATATTCAAGAATATAATATTTGATTGTATAAAAATTATTACTACTTTAACTTACATGTTTATTTAGGTCTGACAGCCTCATTTTCAGAATTTGATATTTGTTTTATGGCTACTTTTGGAAATTTAAATTTTTCATAGAGAATGCAGTTTTCATGGAGAATAGTTATGATCAAGGTTTATTGTAGAGAACCACCTTGAGATAACTGCCAACCTGTGCCACTCAGGCCTGGGTGGTCAGACCACACTCTAGACAATCCCTCCAGGTGCCACATAGCATTGGTGGGGTATAGCACTTCTGAGATGATCCTAGATACCGTGAGTCCTTGGGAGACACTAAGATGAACAAGTCAGTGGTGGAGAGATGGAAGCAAAAGGATGTGTGCACAGTGAAGAGAGACAGAACCGGAGACTTGAGGGTAGTGAGGAACAGCCTGATGTGAGTAACTGGCAATGCTGCCTAAAGCCACGTTAAGATCCTGCCATGGGGGCTGGAGAGATGGCTCAGCGGTTAAGAGCACTGACTGCTCTTCTGAAGGTCCTGAGTTCAAATCCCAGCAACCACATGGTGGCTCACAACCATCTATAACAAGATCTGGTGCCCTCTTCTGGAGTGTCTGAAGACAGCTACAGTGTACTTTCATAAAATAAAAAAAAAAAAAAAAAAAAAAAAAAAAAAGATCCTGCCATGGAGGGCCACATCTTGGTCCATGATCCTTCAGCAGCAGGGGTCTGTTACCACCAAAGGCCAGGAAGACATCTTTGTTTTGGACTGCTGCCTGGGTACATGTTGATATTTGAGGGCTGTGCAGCACTGGCCCCATCCCTCCCCAGGCATATAGTGGGAGACCTGGCCCTGAATAAGTGAGGACTGGAGAACTAGCCCCACCTCTTGCCTGCTGCAGCACTAGGGGGAGCAGGCTTTGCACCTCACCCAGAAAGCACAGAAGAGTTGACTCTGGCTACAGCGGTTGCAGGTAAGCGACCCTGAGGGTGTGAGTGTGGGAGAGCTGGTCCTTCAACTTGTCTGCTGTGCAGTGGTGTGGGAGAAAGAGAAATGCTCTTCCACATCCCCTCTCTGTTCACCCCTCCTCACCTATGGCAGGTGAGAGA
This sequence comes from Mus musculus, assembly GCF_000001635.26. NCBI lineage: Eukaryota > Metazoa > Chordata > Mammalia > Rodentia > Muridae > Mus > Mus musculus. Next base: position 45,947,399 of record NC_000076.6, read on the forward strand.
ACTGGCCCAGGGTCATGAGAATGGGAGAGCAGATACTTGTCTCTCACTTGGGACAGTAGAAGTGACTCTGGTGTCATGGGTGTGAGTGAACAGGCTCTGAGGACATGAGCATGGGAGAGCAAGCCCTGCCATTTATGCTGTACACATGGGAGAGATGCCCCCTGCCCATACCACCTATACAGCATGTGAAAGAGCTGGTTGGAAGGTCACAAGCATGGGTGAGTTGGCCCTGTTCCTCACTGGCTGCAGCACTTGGAGCAGCAGGCCCTTCACCTCACCTGGGCAATACAACAGTGATAACCTTGCTGGCATGGGTTAGGGTGAGCTGGCCCTGAGAGTGTGAGAGCAAAACTGGCCCTGCCTCTTGCTGGCTGCAGCACTGGGTGTGATAGTCAGGGCAGTGTTGGAGTGCTCACTCCAGTGATGTGAATGTGGGAGAGATGGCTCCACCCAGGCTCAGATCCAAGGGTTTGTGTTGGCTTGCCGTAGCATCTACACATCTATGAACTGTTAGAGTGCCAAAATGGGCACGTCTTGCAGTTCCAAGGCTTCAGGATCTCCACGACCCAGGGCAATGGCAGGATATCTGAGAAGAGTCCTGGTAAGGATCCAGTATTGATAATGCAGCAGAAGCCAAAGGCCTAGAACCAGACCAGTGACTCATTGCAATGAACACCTGCAAGTAAAGCTATGTGGAGAAAAGTATATACTGTGGGATATGCTGTCACACATTACAGCTTCTACAATGAGATTTTATTTATTCCTTTTGGCGGAGGGTGGATATAAAGAGACAGGAAGATGAGTGGGACTGGGGTACATGATGTGAAATTCACAAAGAATTGATAAAAACTTAAATAAAAAAATCCACAGTAAAACAAATATAAAAACAGCAACGGAATAATAATCGATTAGTAGGAAAAGGTTAATGTGACAACCAGAGCTGAGCTCGAATCTAAGGTCATTGATTCACAAGGGAATGGTTTATGTTGCATTACTCAATTACTCATTACTTAGTTAAAAAAACTAAGACAACATATTCTACCAATTCTATTTGCTCCAGGTTTCAGGATATGGAATAGCTGAGGAAATTAAAATGTTGAATATTGTAGGTCATTGTTCTTTTCAGTTTTCACAGAAGGTCTTACAATCAAATGTTATTTCTCTTTACAGGGAAGCCAAAGAGAATTTAAGTAGCTTCCTTGCCTCATGCCTTTCACTTTTCTTAAAAGGAAATGTGTTATAACTCATAAACAAGTTAATGCACAGGAACACTTTACATGCCTTCTTTGGGTGCATATACAGATATACTAGAACTTCAAGATTAATTTTCTGCAATATATGTATGTGGCATTTCAAATTTCCATCAGATAGATAATTGCACACGAAAAGTAGTTTTAAAAGGACTGACAAGAGATTCTCAAAATTAACTGAAGGTACAAACAGTACATTTCAAACAAATATGGCACAACATTATTTTCTATTGATGTAGTCTCCCTTCTTTAAAACTGCTTGGCATGTAACATTCAAGTCTTCTAATATGTTTAAAGTTTTATTTCTTACCACCTTGTTACTTGTTTTATTTTTAAAAATAAAATGGGAAAATGTGTCAGAAGGTTTTGAAAGCCTTTCACAAGGTTGGTTAAAATGGAGAAACATCCTGCATAGCAGCATTAAAAACATCAAAATGAGAACAGCTTTAAAAAGAGATACCCTGTATACATGGCAAAGAATAAATAAAACGTATTTAAAAGAGAACCCAGTTGTCAAACACAATGCATATATACCATACCATTTTATTTTAAATTTATAATTAGTTTTTAATTTATTGTCTTGATTCTTACAGTTATAATTTTTATTTCTTACTCTCTGTTCAAACCGGTAAGAAGGACACATGCTCCACTATGTTCATAGCAGCCTTATTTACAATAGCCAGAAGCTGGAAAGAACCCAGATGCCCCTCAACAGAGGAATGGATACAGAAAATGTGGTACATTTACACAATGGAGTACTAATCAGCTATTAAAAAGAATGAATTTATGAAATTCCTAGGCAAATGGATGGACCTGGAGGGTATCATCCTGAGTGAGGTAACCCATTCACAAAGGAACTCACACAATATGTACTCACTGATAAGTGGATATTAGCCCAGAAACTTAGGATACCCAAGATATAAGATACAATTTGCTAAACGCATGAAACTCAAGAAGAACGAAGACCAAAGTGTGGACACTTTGCCCCTCCTTAGAATTGGGAACAAAACACCCATGGAAGGAGTTACAGAGACAAAGTTTGGAGCTGTGTCAAAAGGATGGACCATCTAGAGCCTGCCATATCCAGGGTTCCATCCCATAATCAGCTTCCAAACGCTGACACCATTGCATATACTAGCAAGATTTTGCTGAAAGGACCCAGATATAGCTGTCTCTTGTGAGACTATGCCAGGGCCTAGCAAACACAGAAGTGGATGCTCACAGTCAGCTATTGGATGGATCGCAGGGCCCCCAATGGAGGAGCTAGAGAAAGTTCCCAAGGAGCTAAAGGGATCTACAACCCTATAGGTAAAACAACATTATGAACTAACCAGTACCCCGGAGCTCTTGTCTCTAGCTGCATATGTATCAAAAGATGGCCTAGTCGGCCATCACTGCAAAGAGAGGCCCATTGGACTTGCAAACTTTATATGCACCAGTACAGAGGAACGCCAGGGCCAAAAAGTGGGAGTGGGTGGGTAGGAGAGTGGGAGGGAGGGTATGGGGGACTTTTGGGATAGCATTGGAAATGTAAATGAGGAAAATACCTAATAAAAATTATAAAAAATTATTTAGCTTCATTATTTATTCCAGATAATTGTTTAGCTGTAACACTCCTGGGACTATACCTGAAGGATTCTAAGTCCCACCAGTGGGTTGTTTGCACACCCATGTTCAATGCTGCACTAAACACAATAGCTAAGAACTGAAACTAACCTATATGTCCATCAGTAGATGGATGGATTTAAAGAATGAAGTACACAGATATAGACATTTATATAATTGCCGAAAAGCAAAATCATGACATTGGGAGAAAACGCAATACTAAAAATGACGCTGTTAAGCCAGGATCAGAACAAATACCACATTTTCTTTTATGTGCAAATTGTGTTTTAAAGTATGTTCATGTATCTATATCTGCAGGTACATGTGTGTCTTGGTACAAGAAAGCTTTTTTGTCTTTATTTTAAGTACTGTTTTTGTCAATTCTTTGAGAATTTCATACAATATATTTGAATTAGATCCACTCCTCACCTGAAACTCCTCCAGATTCTCTCCCACATTCGTATCTACCCAACTTTGTGTTCTCTCTCTTAAAATAAGTGCCCACGGAGTCCAGTTTTTGTTGGTCTACTACTCCTGGGAATGGAGCTTGCTCTGGAGTGTGGTTGATATGCAAAGTATAACTCCATTGAAGAAAACTGACTTTTCCTCACTCAGCAACAATCACCTGCCAATAGAACCTTGGGTACATATGGAACTTCATGCCCATTGTCTTTCCCCATGCTTAGATTTCTATCTGAATTGGGCTCAGACATGTCTTGTGCATGCTGCCACAGACTCTGTGAGTTCAGATGTGCATCTGGAAGTGTTGTGCCTGGAAGTTTTCCACCACCTATGTATCTTACAATCTTTCTGCCCCCTTTCCTTTGAAATTTGAGGAAAAGGATATGATATGCTTATTAATATATTGGGTGGCAATACTGCAAATAGACATCATATGCTACCAAATAAAACCCAAGTACCAGGATGGGTTGCTTCTTTTGACCTGTGAGGGTCCCCTAAAATTTTTAACATAACAAGTTATTGCTAATGCTGTTGGTTACCCTTCAGAGCGTGGCAGTATATTCTTTAGCTAAAGACATTGCATATTTGAATACAGTGCCTATTAAAATCTACAAGGTACCCAGCTGGAAGCTTCATCCCTACCAGCTAGTATTCACAGTGTTAGAAGGTTCTAGGCATACTACTAGAGGAAAAAGATAACCATCAGTCTCAACAAGACATAAACTCTGTGAGCTATAACAGCCACCTGACTGGTAAGATATGCTCACTGAAGTAATAGTGGCATGAATGTTATTACGCCCCCCCCCCCTTTTTGGTTGGATTTAAGGCCTACTCCACATGAAGAATCTCATACCTGACTCTATTAACAAGGCCAAGAACCTGAGGCTGGATAAGTCATGGGCCCTATAGAAAACCTGTTGCAGTAATTCTTCAACCCAAATATGCCCTGGCAATGAAAACACAACTCAATTAATATGACTACAAGCTGTGCGCCTAGATTGGGCAGATCTACCACTACACTACCATCTTCCCTTTATATAACTTGAAGTTTCTCCATGTGCTTCTGCTCTGCTTTCCTTCCACCTCCTCCTCTGTTGTCCTCTCTCTCTCCCACACCCTTTTCTTCTCCATCTCCTACTCTCTCCTTTCCTTTCAGCTCCACCTTCCCGTTATCTGCCCAATCACCGGCTCTAGCCTTTATTTTACAAAATAAGTGGGAAGCAGGTTTACAGAACATCACACCTGAGTGCTGACTCATTCCTTGTTCACAAACCCTCCCAGGAGAACAGAATTAGCACCAAATTACAAATACTATCTGCATCAAAAACCTACTACTATTATTCTGCTAAATTCACCCCAATGAGATATTGTGAACCCATAGAGTGGTTCACTGCTCACACCTCATCAGTAAAGCTTCTTCTTGCAGTAAATGGCTATTTTAAGCTACTTGTGAGCATACCAGGTCCATTCAGGATATGTGGATATACTTATTTTGGAAAGAGTTTAAGTATAAAATATCAGATATTGTAGTAGGCTTTTGTGTTTTCATACCCCTCACTTCTGCTCTTGCTGGACTCACAGGTGCCTAGATGGAGGTAGTGGGAGTGGCCACCAGACTATGTTTTGTGTTAAATGAGATTGAGAGATGTGTATGACTTCTGTCCTAATTGGTTCAAAGAAATTTCTATTCTTGGCCATTTTCTTTTTTCCCTTATTGGCAAGCTAGAATCTGGGAGCAGTTACCCATACATTTTAACTTTGAAATGAAGACAATAGGAAATGTTTCCAATTTTTCCATGGGCATTAACTATCCTGATCTAGGATGAGAAGTCATGTCAGAGATTCATGTCATTCTGTATCTTTATTACTATTTTTCTAAGTTATTAAATTAAAAATCTTTTTGCTATATGTGTGTGTGGTATGTATAAGTATGTATGTGTGTGTGTGTGTTATGTCCATGTCTGAGTGACCTATGAAGGCCATTCTTATTTGAACCCAGCGTTCTACTTTCTGGCCCCATTTTCTTGTAGTCATATCATAATGAAAAAAAATGCATTCAGTCCAATCTCAAACATCCCCAAGTTTATCACAGTCTTAACATCGTTTGAAAGTCCAAAGTCTCCTGTAAGTCTCATGGCAACCTCTTAATGGTAACCTCCTGAAAAATAAAAATAAAAAAAATCAGATCATATACCTTCAACATACAAGGGCACAGAATATACATTATCATTTCAAAAGGTAGAAAAGGGGTCACAGTAAGGAAATAAAATAGTGGATCACAACAAGGCCCCCTCCTCTGCTAAATGGTCAAACTCCAAACTCTGCATTTCCATGTCTGATGTCAAAACATTCTTCACATCTCTAAATCTTTTCAGCTTTGTTTACTGTAAAACCCTTCTCTCTTTTAGGTTGGTTCCACATCCTGCTAGCAGCTCTCCTTGGCAGGTATCTCATGACTTGGAGTCTCCAACACAGTCTAAGCTTCATCTTCACATCTTCATGCAACAGCCTTTCTGGGTGTCCATGCAGAAAGCTCCCTGCCACATGGCTGGCCTCAGCAGCATTTTTTAGCTATGGATGGAGATTCTACAACCCATTTCTTCTATTATTGACTCCAAAGCCAGGAAGATGTGGTAGAAGCTGCCAAGTTCTTCTGCTTTCTAGGACTGAAACATCACTCTCTTGTTCAAATGCATTTTCACCATTTTTCTGTTTTCCTTCATGCTCTAAACTTAACTGTCCTGGAATTTGGTTTTTAGACCAGGCTAGCCCTGAACTCTATGATCTGCCTGCTTCTGCCCCTAGAGTGCTGGGATTTATGCATCAACATGTCTAGCCCCAAGCTTTTCTTTAATTCTTCTTCACAAGAAGAAAAATTTTATTCATTGAGTCTTGTCCTAAGGTTATCATTCCCTTTATCCCATTTAGCATCAGTCTTTAATCTGTTTATCTTCTTGAGCACAGTATTTAACTCCATTATATTTCCTGGTACCCCATTTTCTTCTGAAACTGTATATTTTGTACTTTTCCTTGCTCAGCTTTCTCTTTTACAATATAAATCTGAATAATACTGGCTACTAATAATCATGTGACACAGTCAATACTAGGCTGTTTTAAAAGTTTCTCTGCCAGTGCTGTTAATCTAAGACTTTGCTATTTAGCCTTAAGCAGATGGTTATTTTTTACTTTTTTGGACAAGGGCAGAAAACTGCCACATTTTTTCACCAAATACTACAAATTTGTTCTCTAGGCCATATATTAATATTATTCTGTTTTGAAACATCTTGACATAGGCCTCCACAGTTTATATCACCCTCAGCAGCACAGACTTTCATGTTTCTACTAGGAAAGCCCAATAAGTGCTGTGTAAAGTGGACAGTTGCTTTTCTAGTCTAAAGTTCCAAAATGTTCCATATTCCTCCAAACAAAAGCCTGGCCAGGCCTACAGAAATACTGTGCTCCCTTGTACTAACTTTTGGTTTAGTCTGTGTTCTCTTGCTGTTGCAGAGACACCATGACTGTACTGGCTGGTTTTATGTGTCAACTTGACACAAGCTGGAGTTAACACAGAGAAAGGAGACTTTCTTGAGGAAATGCCTCCATGAAATCCAGCTCTAAGGCATTTTCTCAATTAGTGTTCAAGGGTGAGAGGGCCCAATGTGGGTGGTGCCACCCCTGGGCTGGTAGTCTTGGGTTCTATGAGAAAGCAAGATAAGCAAGTCAGGGGAAGCAAGCCAGTAAGTAACATCCCTCCATGGCCTCTGCATCAGCTCCTGCTTCCTGACCTGTTTGAGTTCCAGTTCTGACTTCCTTTGGTGATGAACAGCAACATGGAAGTGTAACTGTAAGCTGAATAAACCCTTTCCTTCCCAATTTGCTTCTTGGTCATGATGTTTTGTGCAGGGATAGAAACCCTAAGACAATGACCATAGCAACTATTAATAAGGAAAGCATTTAATTGGGGCTGGATTATAGTTTCAAAGGTTTAATCCATTATCAGCATGACAAGAAGCATGGCAGTACAAAGGCAGACATAGTCCTGGAAAGGTAACTAAGAGTTTTACATCTGGATCACTAGGAAGAGTGAAAAAGAGAGAGAGCCAGAGAGCCAGAGATGGAGAGCCAGAGACCAACAGACAGACAGACAGACAGACAGACAGACAGACAGACACACACACACACACACACACACACACACACACACACAGAGAGAGAGAGAGAGAGAGAGAGAGAGAGAGAGAGAGAGAGGAGAGTTTTGGTCTAGCTTGAACTTCTGAAAGCTCAAAGCTCACTCTCAGTGACACACTTCCTCCAACAAGGGCACACCTACTCCATCAAGGCCACATCTACAGATAATGCCTCTCTCTAGATTCAAAGCTAAGAGCCTATGGAGACCATTCTTATTCCAACCACCATAATGACAAATCACAATGATAAACAATAGATTTCTTTTATATGTCAGTAAAAAAGAAGCTAAATGCTTCATACATTTTGTTAAAAATATATAACGATGATCATGAAGTTTATCATTACTATGAGACAATACACAATGGAAAAATTATAGATTTCAGTGGCATATAAAATACAATTTTCCAGTTACAGGTAATTGATAATAGAATTAACAGATAGAAATTTGGGAGCTGAAGAGATAGCTTATCAGTTAAGCCCTTGCCCCACAAGCTTGCCAACTGGAGTTTAGATCCCAAAAGATCTTCATATATATTTTGAGAACATGACAACCTGCCTCAGTGTGTCTTAGTTATAGCTTTATTGCTGTGAAGAGGCATAAAGACCAAGGCAACTTACAAAAGAAAGCATTCAATTGTGGCCCTGCTTACAGTTTCAGAGGGTGAGTCCATGGGCATCATGGCAGGGAGCATGGCAGCATACAGAGAGGTGTGGCACTAGAGCAGTAGCTGAGAGCTTACATCTGATCCTTAAATTGGAGGCAAAGAAAAAAGTTTGGGCCTGCCCTGGACTTTAGAAACCTCAAAGACAACCACAATCAGTGGCATACTCCTCCAACAAGTCCATACCTTCTGGAACCAAATGTTCAAATATAAGAGTCAGTGGGGTCCATTATCATTCAAAACATCATGCAGAGGACCCACAGAGTAAACTGGCTAACAAGAGTAGTCATATTGGGGTACTCTGGGTTTAACTGAGACCTCTTACCTTAATGAAGAATGTAGAGGACTTAGAGAGAATGATTCCCAACTTTCAGGCACAGTTATCCACTTTCAGGCACATACCCATGTGTATATACTTAACTTCATTAACACATACATACATACATACATACATACATACATACATACATACATATACATATAATGGACATACATATATACATATAATTAATTAACACCATGCATACACACAAACACACACACACACACACATATGTGTATTTAAAATGAAAACAATGGCCATTTGAAATGATTGATATGTAGTCCTTATTACATGCCCTTTGTGGTTGTTTTGCTTATTAATTTTGTGTTATACAATAAAGTTCTGAGATCTTGCCTCTCAGGAGGGCTCACCTTGACTTGTTAAAATGTATTCATAAGTGCTGGCAGGTTTGCTATTGGATGGTTTGGCTTCACCTGAGCTCAGCTTGTTTTTCAGAGATGAAACCATAAGGCCTCCTTGCCCTGGTTTTCACTTCACTACAAAAGTTGAATTGCTTTTTCCAATTTTGATTTTCATTTTCTGATTTTGTGTTCAAGCATCCCACAACATTCCTACTTTTTTCTCTTTGCATTTTTTTCTCTCAAAATATTTACAAAGAGCTCTAGCTTATAGGGAGTATTCGAATATGGAAAATGCCACCCAACATGATTTGAGTAGTTTTCAAATAATGTAACACTCGGCTCCCCTGGCAAGGTTAACAGTCTCTCTTAAAGCATGCATTGAAATTGCCATTTTAAAAGCTTGTTTAGTGCCTGCCTCAAACTTATTTTGTGTAATACAACTCATAAGATTTGTTTAAAGTATACTGGATATATATATTTTTTTCCCCAAAAATAACTCGCAAGCAGTCAGACCCAGAAGCACATATTCACCACAGGCAATGGTTAATTAATAGCTACTACTTTTCTTTTGTAGTCTTTTATTTCCATTGAAAAATTATGACATTTGTCACCAATTTCTTCTGAACCAATTTTTCTCAGGAGTTGGAAAAGCACATCTACTCACTGAGAAGTGTGAGTAAAGTGTTCTCTTGGAAGCAGAAAGGCAGGGACTTGCAGAGAACAAACACACAGAGCTGCAGCTGGTCTTCAGGCCAAAGCCGCCTCTTGGCAGCCCTGAGGAGCTGGAGACTTTCTGAAGAGAGAAAGGAGCATTTGAATCTTATTTAAGTCACTGCATTTTGGCACTTCTAGTTCCATCACCTTACCATCCCTTTAACAAAATCTCCAACATACTCAATAGTTTGGGTGAGATCCGGAGGGTATTTCCTGCAGAGCTCATTCTCAAGTTTGGTGTTTATTGAAACTTTGAATTGAAGCACACAGTCTAGTTCAACTATTTTATTCCACAGGAAAGTTATGTCCAAGGGATAGAGAATGCTCTGACTGGAGACACTTGACATTTCATTTCACAATAATGAAACTTATTCATCAATCTCTGCACTAGGTATATAACCAAAGAAAGTGAAATCAGACTGCCAAGGAGACATTTGCCCCCTCATACTCATTGAAGCACTATTTATAGTAGTCACGAAATGGAAATGACCTGAGGCTTCATCAAATGGTGATTGGATAAAGAAAATGTGGTGATACACATTGTGGAATGCCATTTAGCCATAGAATAATGCAATCTAGTCTTTAACAACATGGAAGAAAATGGAGATAACCTTTTGTTTTGTACAGTAAGGCAGAAAATGTAGTTATTCAGTCATGAAATTACTGAAACCCTGCTATATTTGTTATTTTTCTGTTGGCATAATAAAAAATACCATGAATAAGAGAATGAATAGAAGAATTTCTTTAGACTTACTGTGGCAGAGGGGTAAGAGTCCATTACCACCCAGGCAGCAACCAGTCATGGCAGCCAGAGCAAAATGGTGAAAGCTCACATTTTGAACTTTAAGCACAAAACAGAGGGAGTAAACTCAAATAGGATGAGACCCAAAGTTCTCAAAGTCCATCAACTGTGATGCAATTCCTTTAGCAAGGCTAAAGCAGTGCAGCCAACTTGGAACCAAGTGTTCAAATACCCAAGACCTTGGAGGGACTTTTCCTACTCAAATGACCATACCCATCACTTGCAACATAGATACAACTGTTGATCATTATGTCAAAGTGGGTGAATCAGCCAGAGAAAGTCAAGGATTGCATCATCTCACCCATAAGTGTAATCTAAAAAGGATAATATCATAGATGTTGAGACTAGGGTGGTCTCCAGAGATTTAGAAGAGTAGTGGGGAGGGAGAGACAGTGAACTTAGGTTATAGTAACAAGTTCCTGGTTAGCCATTGCCTAGAAAATTGAGTACAGAAAATAACAATGCACTACACATTTAAAAATCCAGTGGACAGGAATTTGGATGCATACACTATAAACAAATGATAAATATTTAAGATGTGTTTAACATAAATTAAACATTGCACATATTAAAACATCACAACAATCATAAATATGTATAGATCTTGTGTTTTTAGATATTAGATAAAAATCTAAAAGGGGAGAATGAATCAGTGGTTGATAGCACTTACTGCTCTTGCAGAGGACTGCAGGGCCATTAGCCTCATTTTTTCAGATTAAAAGCTGAGAATCGAGTGGTTAAGAAACTTTTCTGAACTCATGAAATGGCTCAGCGAGTGTTTGTGGTGTGTATGTGTGTGAATGTTATGTGAGAGTGTATATGAGAATGTCTGTGTATATGTGTGAGTGTGCACATATATGTGAATATTAAAAACCGTTCCATGTTAACATTATTAACAAAAAGATGGGTAAGCTGGGATTTTGGAGGTTTTGAATAAATTGTATCTTATGCCAAATAAGCTTATTAAGAAGTACAATTTCTTATATATTATTTCCAGTAGAAAAATGGGTCAAAGTCAGCACAAACTATGACACAATGGCACAGAGTCACATACTGCCATGCCTGAAGACCTGGATTGGACCCCCAGAGCCCACATGGTGTATAAAGATAACCTAGTCACAGGAGCTATCCTTTTACTGCCACAGGTACACTGGGGCTTGTACAGGCACACATGCACACACACACACACACACACACACACACACACACACACACCACACACACACACACAGAGAAGAAAATTCTCATATACACTCTCACACAACACGCCCCATACACACATATACACAATCACATACATTTTTTTACGTGCGCACACATGCACACACACACACACACACACACACACACACACACACCACACTCTTACACAAACACAAGTCCACACACAAACACACACATTCACACTTACACATACTCACACACACACAAATAAATTTATGTGAACATTTTAAAAAGATGGGAAAGCTATGTTTTTGGAGGTCTTGAGCAAACTACATCTTATGCCAAGCAAGCTTATTAAGAAGTACAACTTCTTATATACTATTTCCAGGAGAAAAATGGGTCAAAGTCAGCAGAAACTATCAAACAATGGCACAGAGTCAGCGGGAAAATGGTTATACAATGTAGCTCAAGGGGAACACAGAGTGTCTCAAGGGCATTAGAAGCTAAGACACAGTCTTGGGACTGATAACCACAACCTCATACAGCGGGAAGAGTTAGGTTCTCAGGATCTGAAGCATACACTTTCCTGCCCCCATGCCCTGGTCCCAGACCATGCACTGCAGACAGACTCCCGGCTGTAGACAAAGAACTACTTTACTTTTCTATATATCAAGGAGTCAGAGAAAGCCTTGGGCCAGCCCAGCCTTTAACAGCAAGTCTTAAATCTTACAAATATTTTTCCAGGGCACAGTCCTGTCATTCTAGCTAATATGAGTGTACATAGTGGTTCTTCACTCACTGTGAACATTCTGAACAAACTAGAAAATGGGTGAATGGTTTTGATGTTTTAAATAATGTATTGTCTTTCCCCCTTAGACCCTGTGAAATTCTCAAGTATACTGTTAGTAAAGAAATAAAAACTATTTTGTGCAATCTAAGTTCAAGGTGGTTTAGACGAAACTAGAAAATAGAAATATGACAAACTACAAGTGAATTTAAATGACAGTGAGACCATTATAAAGCAATATTGATATCCTGAATTCTACATTCCATATTAAGGTCACAGTAATAGCTTAGTGTTTTATGAGCCTGTATGGTATTAGTGACATCATCTCTTTAATCTTAACTCTGCCCCAAGCAGAATAAATCTTAATTCTGTAAATGGTGTGGTACCATAACTGCCTTACCCAGTAGAGAATTTTTTCTCCTACATGTCACTAATATCCTTCTATGGCTCCAAACCAGAGCAAAAATGAACGAGAAAAACAAACATGCTATTGCTTTCCGCTGGAGTGGTTGTAGAATGACTTATGCATAAAGGACTTCTTAGTTTTCTAAGTGTGTGGACTTATTGTGCATTGGTGCGTAAGCAACCAGGCTAAATGAGTAAGGCTGCATGTTTAGGTTATTTAGTGTCCAATTTGTTGGTATGTTTGTATGTTGTTTTTATATTTTTAAAGAGGAAGCAAGAACAGGAAACAGGCCAGAAGAAATGGCTCAGCATTTCTGCAAGAAGGTCAAGGCTGGAGGGACAGGCCGAACCCTGTGGAGTCCTGGTTTACGAGGAAGCAGATAGTCCCTCTAACGGTATGCAAGATGAGCTTTTATATGTCTCAGGGTGTAAATAGTCCTTTTAACCTCATGAAGCAAAGCAAATATTAAGTATGTAGAATTCACTGAAGAGATTAGTCTTGATTTGTACTTAGTATTTACTATCCCGTTGTCCCGCAGAATAAAAGACATGATTATACTGAGATTAAACATTATACTGAGATTATACTGAGATTAAACATGTGTGCTATTTTGTAAACAAGAAGTTATGTTGTTACAGGAGAAACTCAGCTACATAAATTACGAAATTTCCCTCCAATTCTTTGTACATGCCTGAGTAAAGCATGCATTAAGTTTAAGCGTTTTGTGAGTGGACTTAATTCACTGTGTAGTAATTACTAAAATATTAGGCATAGGTAAAATTCCTTTTGCAACTAGGTGAATGCTTTTCTCTCTGTTCCAAGCTCCAGTTGTAAAGCAACTATCCTCCTAGTCTTGGTACTTAATCATCAGGAGTTTTTTTTTTTTTTTTTTTTTTTTTTTTTGGACTTTAATCTCTGCCAGGAAAAGATTTATTTAATTTGATTTTGACTGTGAGTTTTTCAGATTTTATGTTCTTGATAGTATTATGTGGAGGAAATGTCATCTTTCCTTTAAAAAGAGAAATATTAATAATTTGGCAATATACATTGCATTTAAAATGATCAGTTGCCTATAACAGCAAAGCTGCAATTCTAGATATATGCATGGAAAGTTTAGAAACACTTCACATAGAGTAATGTGTAAAATATCAGAAAAGCAAGTCTGGGAAAATGATTATAATTCAATATTAGAAAAGTAAGACATTGCAAACAAGTCTTGGATGAAGAAAGCAGATTGCAAGGATCAAAAGGGAGACCCCATGTTGACCACATCTGTTCAGCAATGCTCTGAATTGGTATAGAGACAGAGGACTAGGACCATGGTCCTCACATAGGCAAGATACGGTGATATTCTCTTGTGCAGCCATGGTTATATTCTATTGCCTCAGAGTGGTTGTATGTCTCATGAGATCAGTCACCTTCTTTTGTCTGTCAGTTAGGGTCTTGGTAGAATAGAGAAATGGCATATTTAAGTAAAGACCATTCAAGGAAATGTATCTTTAGAAACAAATTGTAGAGATGTGAGCAGGATGTTAAAATGATACAGGACTGAGCAGGTGTCTGGAGTTAGTGAAAATTTCACCACACTATACTTAAAGAGCCCAAGGGTTGAACAAGTTTTTGGAACATGGAAGGGGAGTCTTGGGGATAAGACTCATGGACATGTAGATGCTTACAGTGGAATACACACTCTCTTATTTGAGAGTTTGAGAGGATGAATCAACTCTCAGTTTAGCTGTGATGAAGTTAAGGTCAGATTCCACATTGCTAAGGATTCTGAGGTCTCCTGGGAGACAGACTATTGAATCTGCCCTTATGCACTCAAACCTCAATGTGGACACTTCTAGACTGTAATAGCAGAAACACAGTAGACCTTGCCTAACATTTTTCCTCACACTATCTCACACCTAGTTATTTTTTAAATTCTTAGTATTTGATCCAATAAAGCAAGCAATCACTATAAAGATAATTAATAATATGGTTTGAATGATAGTTTCTTGAGTTCATAAAATATGAAATTACTTCACAGATATTTCCACCATGCCTTCAAATACTTAGAATGTGAATTGACTTTTATTTTATATTCTAAAATTGACAGTCAGCAAAGTGCCAATTTCTTCATGAAATGCTATTATAATGTATTCTGCTTTAATGACATAGTTTTAAATTAAGAAGCTTGGAAGACCTCCGTGTGACTACCACAGTCATTTGGAAGTACCATTCCTGACAATAAACTGGATCAAAACTTTGTCTCCATATTTTAGATATTAATGGGTTATGGATCTGTTTTCCAAAGAATCTGCTACTCTAGAAAAAAAAAGAAAAAAAGAAAAGAAAAAAAAGAAGAA
Source organism: Mus musculus (assembly GCF_000001635.26). Lineage (NCBI taxonomy): Eukaryota > Metazoa > Chordata > Mammalia > Rodentia > Muridae > Mus > Mus musculus. Next base: position 45,962,471 of record NC_000076.6, read on the forward strand.
AGAAGGAAAAGGAAATTTCAAAACTTGAATTTGCTTTGGTCTTAATAATATAATTTATACATAGGAAAATACAGATTGGAGTTCATGCACTCACCCTCCATTTATGAACTCTCACCATTTGCATGGTGCTGTACTGAGGATGCAGAGATATGTTCAGTGATCTTGTGCTGCTCAGACTCTCATGAAGAGAAAGATAAGTGAGAAGGCTACCACTTCACTCTAATCAGAAAGGTAAGGGGCACGATGGGGGCACCTCCTGTTTCCTCTTATTCTGGAATCAGTGGCATGATGTTAGAATTTATACTGCCACAGAGTACTAAGCCACTCCTCATTTTTTAGCCTATTTATTTCTGTTGTCTATACTAGGTCATTTCTAGGCCTCTGTCTTCAAACTCACTGATTTTTTCTATGTACTTGGCATGCTGATGTTGATCTTATGTACTGATGATTTTAATTTTGGCTACTAATTGAAAAGTTTCCACTTATTTCTATTTAAAACAAATATCCTCATTAAATATGTTTATGTTATATAATTAACACACACATGTATATAGTTGACTGATGAAATCAAACTAGTTAACATCTACATTACCTCATTTCTTATTTATTTGTAGCTGAGAACAATAAAAATCCACTACTTTAGATTTTTTTTTCTTTTTTTTCCCATTTTTATTAGGTATTTAGCTCATTTACATTTCCAATGCTATACCAAAAGTCCCCCATACCCACCCACTCCCCCTTTTTGGCCCTGGCGTTCCCCTGTACTGGGGCATATAAAGTTTGCATGTCCAATGGGCCTCTCTTTCCAGTGATGGCCGACTAGGCCATCTTTTGATACATATGCAGCTAGAGTCAAGAGCTCCGGGGTACTGGTTAGTTCATAATGTTGTTCCACCTATAGGGTTGCAGATCCCTTTAGCTCCTTGGGTACTTTCTCTAGCTCCTCCATTGGGAGCCCTGTGATCCATCCATTAGCTGACTGTGAGCATCCACTTCTGTGTTTGCTAGGCCCCGGCATAGTCTCACAAGAGACAGCCACATCTGGGTCCTTTCGATAAAATCTTGCTAGTGTATGCAATGGTGTCAGCGTTTGGATGCTGATTATGGGGTGGATCCCTGGATATGGCAGTCTCTACATGGTCCATCCTTTCGTTTTAAAGCATGTACTTATGTTTTTTGAATTACCCCAGTGTCTGTTGTAATGTTTCCACTTCTATTTTTTTTTTAAATCTATTTGGGTTCTCTCTTTTTGGTTTCATTGTTAGTAGGAACTCAAATTAGTGAAGCCACTGAAACTCATTTGCATCTACTACATGATCAAACAACATTACTCTTTAGATTCTTGCTTATCCATGTTCATTGCTCCTCTCTTCATTACAGCTAGTAAATAGAAACAACCTAGACGCCCATTAATTAATGAAAATATGGCTTATTTATGCAATGGAACATTGTGGATTTGGTCTAATGCTGCATGTATTATGTCAGTTTGGTCCATCAAATTGCAGAAGAATCTGCATGCCTGCTCATAAGATGCTGATGGACTTTGCCCCCAGTTGGTTTTTGGTAAATAATGTTGCTGGTGGCCAATGGCTGGGCAGAGAGACAGAGGTGGCAGTTTAGGATTCCTGGGCAAGGGACTGAGGAAGGAGCAGGAAAAGGGGATCACTGTCATCCTGAGGGAGCAGTAGAAGCCATGTCTGAATTGTGCCAGACAGAGAACATAGCCTTCATGTAGGTGCTGGGAAACTCAGTCCGAGGGCTGCAGGTCTGTGTCTGGGGAACCCAAGATAGAATATAGGTTTTAGTAAGTAATACCGCAGGAATATCAGTGGGAGTGTGTTAGGCACATAGAGGTTTGGAAGTGGCCCGACCATTGAGCTGTTTAAGGTATATTAAAATATAAGGTTGTGTGTATGTGTGTGTGTGTGTCTTTAATTCAGGAGCCCATAACGTTGGGACATGTAGTGAGGAGCGCCATCGCCACTGCCACCACCATGACGATGTGAGTAGGGTTATTTGGTTTCAGCAACAGTGGAATATAATTAAGTTCTTAAGAAAAATGAAATTATGAAATTTTCATGTAAATATGTGGAGCTGGAAATGATCATTCTGAATGGTGTAACTCAAACCTTGAAAGACAAACACCATGCTTTCTCTATTTTGTGAATGTAAGCTTTGCATCTTTTAATATGTGTGTTTCATTTGAAATATACATAGAAGTCTGTAAAAAAGGGAGCCAAGGGAGCATTTGCAAGGGAGGAAAAATAAAATGCAATGGTATAAAGATAAACAATATATAAAAAAGAATAAGAGAACAAAAGTTAAATGAGGAGAAAAGGGAAATCAGCACATAGGGAATATGGGGATAGACGATAATACTAAAGACCATTGACAAAGCCTTATGGAAACATATTACTGTACAAGTTTCCAAAACTATATGCAAATACAAACAGCTTTTAAATGGAGTTTATCTATAACTGGACAACAATGGACTTCTGTCACAGGCTATCAAATATAAAGCCCAGGGCTAAGAATGTGGTTCCCCTTTCGGATTTGTTGTCAAGTAAAGTCCCATAGACACTAAACATCACAGGCTATTGCCAATGGTATTAGTTAGCCTCTAGAACTTGGTAGCAAGACCCTGTTGCTGAAGACACCACACACTTGAGTTTCAGAGCACTAGAAATAAATCTGGTGCTAACCTAAAAACTTCATTGCTACTGGGTAGCTTTCATAGTGCTGGAAGGTGCTGTCCATGCTACTAGGGAAAGACCATAACCATCAGTCTTACCCAGCTGTGAACTCTGAGCTATGATAATGACTTGCATGGCATTGGTTGGCAGGCATTTCATGGTATGATGGATAAGGCATGCCCACTGGTTCCATAATTGCCTGGATGTATGGAAGAAGACAACCCCTTTCTGTTCAAATTTGAAGCCCATTCCGTAAGACAAGACTTACTCTTGGCACAGTAACTGGGCCAAGAACCTCTGACTAGACATTTCTTAGGTCCAAGGGGAGAAATTATCACAGTTATTCTGCGAAATGTAACAATATTAATCCATGCCCCAATGATATACTGCTATACCATAAAACTCTCATTAGAAGAGCTTCTTTTTGCAGTAGATTGTGATTAACATGGAGAACGACAACTGATTAAGATTCAGAGAATAAGAGACTGCAGAATACAGTTTTCTAAATGGCTATATCATAGATCCTGTGGGGATCATCACAGAAGAGGAAACAGCAAGACTGATTTTAAGAGCCAGGGATTGTGAATGACATTGAGGAAGCAGTATTATCCAGACATACCAGGGCAGTGGTAAAGATGAGCTCATGGGGTTTGTAATAGTACCACAATACAAGCTCATTCCAGACAAAATCCCACGATGGAGGGGGTTTGTGGTTATAGTCTCACCCTTATCTTAAAAGCTGTTGGCAATTGACAGCTGCTGAAAAAACGGGAGAATGACGTTTTTAAGGGTGTGGTCTCAGCAAGATTGAGCATGCTCCACTGGATAGTCATGTATCCAAGGCTATATGGGCAGTGCAAATTGGACTTAATAGGTTGAAACAAATGAGTACAAAGGTTACGTGGGTAGGGTCGTAGGATATGGAGGTGTTAGGGTAGGAGGATGAGTGTGATCAAAATACTTTACATGGAATTCTCAAGGAAGTAATAAAATGCTAAAATGTCTAATACTTTAGCAATTTTCTTTTTTTACTCTTTATTTTATTTATTTACATCTCAAATGTTATCCCCCTCTCCCATCCCCCTTCCATCTGCTTTTATGATGGTACTCCCCACCCACTCACCCACTCCCACCTCACTGCCCTAGCATTCCCCTATGCTGGGGATTGGAGCCTTCATAGAACCAAAGGCCTCCCTTCCCACTGATGCCAGATAAGTCCATCCTTGGTTAGATATGGGTATGGAGCCATGGGTCCCTCCATGTATATTCTTTGGTTTGTGGTTTAGTCCCTGGGAGCTCTGGAGGTCTGATTGGTTGGTATTGTTTTTACTATGGGATTGCAAACCCCTTTAGCTTCTTCAGTTCTTCTCCTAACTCCTCCATTGTAGTCCCTGTGCTCAGTCTCATGGTTGGCTGCAAGCATCCTCGTCTGTATTGGTCAGGTTCTGGCAGAGGTTCTCAGAAGACAGCTATATCAGGGTTGTATCAGCAAGCACTTCTTGGCATCAGCAATAGTGTCAGGGTTTGGTGTCTGCATATGGAATGGATGCCCAGGTGAAGCAGCCTCTGGATGGCCTTTCCTTCAGTCTCTGCTTCACTCTTTGTCCCTATATTTCTTTTAGATAGGAGTAATTCTGGGTTAAAATTTTTGAGATGAGTGGGTTGCCCAATCTCTCAAATGGGGGGCCGGCCTAACCTCTAGATATGGTCTCTACAGGTTCTCTCTCCCCTTTGTTGGGTATTTCAACTAATGTCATCCCAGTTGGGTCCTGGGAGCCTCTTGCTTTCCTGGCATCTGGAACTTTCTGGTGGCTACCCCACAGTTCCCCATCCCTTACTGCTACACACCTCTGTTCAATTTCCTGAACCACTGTACATTTTCCTTGTCTCCTCCTGAACCTAATCCTGCCCCCTTCTCTCTTCCCCCTCCTCCTCCTCTCTTCCTCCCAAGTCTCTCCCACCCTCTACCTCCTGTGATTATTTGTTCCTCCTTCTCAGTAGGACTGAAGCACTTTGGTCTTTCTTCTTCTTGAGGCTCATTTGGTCTGTAAGTTGATCATGGATATTCAGAGATTTTTTCCCCTAATATCCACTTATCAGTGAGTACATACCATGTTTGTTCTTTTGTGTACTTCTCTCAGGTTGGTATTTTCTAGTTCCATCCATTTGCCTATGAATTTCATGGACTCATTGTTTCTAATAGCTGAGTAGTACTTCATTGCACAAATATACCACATTTTCTGTATCCATTCCTCTGTTGAGGGACATCTGGGTTCTTTCCAGCTTCTGGCTATTATAAATAAGGCTGTTATAAATATAGTAGAACATGTGTCCTTGTTATGTGTTGGAACATCTTTTGGGTATACACCCAGGAGTGGTATAGCTAGGTCCTCAGGTAATACTATGTTCAATTTTCTGAGGAACTGCAATATTGATTTTCAGAGTGGTTGTACCAGCTTGCAATCCCACCAGCAGTGGAGGAATGTTCCTCTTTCTCCACATCTTCGCCAGCATCTGCTGTCACCTGAGTTTTTGATGTTAGCCATTCTGATTGGTTGGAGGTAGAATCTCAGGGTTGTTTTGATTTGCATTTCCCTGATGACTAAGGATGTTGAACAATTCTTTAGGTTCTTCTCAGCCATTCAGTATTCTTCAGCTGAGAATTTTTTGTTTACCTCTTTACCTCATTTTTTAATAGGGTTATTTGATTCTCCAGAGTCTAACTTCTTGAGTTCTTTGTATATATTGGATATTAGTCCTCTATCGGATACAGGATTGGTAAAGATCTTTTCCGAATATGTAGGTGGCCATTTTGTCCTGATGACAGTGTCCTTTACCTTACAGAAACTTTTAAATTTTATGAGATCCCATTTGTCTATAGTTGATCTTAGAGTCTGAGCCGTTGGTGTTTTGTTCAGGAAAATTTCCCTTGTTCCTATGTATTCGAGGTTCTTTCCCACTTTCTCTTGTATTAGATTCAGTATATCTGGTTTTACGTGGAGGTCCTTGATCCACTTGGATTTGAGCTTCATACAAGGAGATAAGAATGGATCAATTTGCATTCTTCTACATGCAGATTGCTACTTGAGCCAGCACTATTTGTTGAATATGCTGTCTTTTTTCCACTGGATGGTTTTGGCTTCTTTGTTAAAGATCAGGTAACTATAGGTGTGTGGGTTTAATTCTGTATCTTCAATTCTATTTCATTGATCTACCTGTCTGTCTCTGTACTAATACCATGTGGTTTTTTTTTTTTTTTTCTTTTCTTTTAATCACTACTCTGCAGCACAGCTTGAGGCCATGGATGGTGATTACCCCATAAGTTCTCTTATTGTTGAGAATAGTTTTCACTATCCTGAGTTTTTTGTTCTTCCAAATGAATTTGAGAATTGCTCTAGTTCTGTGAAGAGTCAAATTGGAATTTTGATGGAGATTACATTGAATCTGTGGATAGCCTTTGGTAAGATGACCATTTTTATCAGAAAGATGTTAATCTTGCTGATCCATGAGCATGGGAGATCTTCCCATCTCCTGAGGTCTTCTTCAATTTCTTTCTTCAGAGACTTGGTTGAGTTAAATTTTGCCCAGACACTTTGCTGAAGTTGTTTATCAACTGAAGGAGTTCTCTGGTAGAATTTTTGGAGTCACTTAAGTATACTATTATATCATCTGCAAATAGTGATATTTTGACTTCTTCCTTCCAATTTGTATCCCTTTGACCTCATGTTGTTGTGTAATTGCTCTGGCTAGAACTTCAAGTATTATATCGAATAGATAGGGAGTGGACAGCCTTGTCTAGTCCCTGATTTTACTGGAATTACTTCACATTTCTCTCCAATTAGTTTGATGTTGACTACTGGTTTGCTGTATATTGCTTTTACTGTGAATTCCTGATGTTTCCAAGCCTTTTAACATGAGGGGTGTTAAATTTTGTTAAATGGTTTTTTAGTTCTTGTCCTACAGATCTTTCACTTGCTTGGTTAGAGTCACACCAAGATATTTTATATTATTTGTGACTACTATGAAGGGTGTTGTTTCCCTAATTTCTTTCTCAGTCCATTTATCCTTTGAGTAGAGGAAGGCTACAGATTCAATGAATGCCCCCTCACAATTTTTGACAGATCTTGAAAGGAAGTTCTTTAGCCTCATATGAACACACACACACACACACACACACACACACACACACACAGACACACACTGACACAGAGCAGGTAAAACAGTCATGAATAATAAAAGAACTTCCAGAGGTATTACTACACCCCTTTTGAAGTTATGTTACAAAGGTATAGGAATAAAAATAGCATTGTATTGGCACAAAAACAGACATAATGATCAGTGAATTTGATTTGAAGACCCAGATATATGTTCATACACCTAGGAACATGGCATTTTTTTAAAATAACAAAGCCAGAAATACACACTGGAAAGAAGACATTATCTTCAACAAATGGTACTGGTCAGCCTGGACAGCTGCAAGTGGAAGAATGTAAATAGATCCATATTTACCACCCTATACAAAACTACACCTTAACACAAAACCAGATACACTGAACCTGATAGAAGAGAAAGTGGGGAATAACTTTAGCACAGGCATTACATCTAATAATTAAGGGGACCTCAAGAAACTGAAAGCTTATGCAAGGTAAAGAACACTGTCATTTAGACAAAGTGGCAGCCTAAAGGTGGACTAATATCTCAAATCCATAAAAATGTCAAGGAAATAGATATTTAAAAACCAAGAAACCCAATTACAAGTTGGAAACAAGTTTTAAAAGAATTCTCAATAGAGGAAACTCAAATGGCTGAGAATCACTTAAAGATATGTTCAATTTCTTATCTGTCATGGAAATTTGAATCAAAACTACTTTGAGATGTTATCTTGCATATGTCAGAAAGGCAAAAACCAGTAAAACAAGTGCCAGCAAATGCTGGCAAGAAAGTGGAGCAGGGGGAACAACTCTTCCACTTCCGGTGGGAGTGTAAACTTGTATAGCCTCTGTAGAAATTAGTGTCGCGTTTCCTAAGAAAGATGGGAATCCGTCTTCCTCAAGATCCAGTTATACCACTCTTGGACATATACTCAAAGTATGAATCATCAGTATGAACAAGGACATCTGCTCAGCTTTGTTCATAGCAGATTTATTCCTAATAGGCAGACAGAGGAAACAACCTATATTCCTCAACAGAAGGGAGAATAAAAATATGGTACATTTACATGATGGGCTATTACTCAGCCATTAAAAGAATGACATCATAAAATCTGCAGTCAAATAGATGGAACTAGAAAAGAAAGTCATCCTGAGTGAGGTAACTCAAACCCAGGAAGATTCATATACCATATTTATCTTCACTGATATCTAGATATTAGCTATTGTGATTATAAAAAGAGAGAGAGGTATAAGAATATGTTCCATGGGTGTGTGGTGAGGTGTGGAGGAAGGGGGTGCTTCAGCGGGCCCATGCCAAAGCATCCCTTCCCCTGAGGGATCAGCCACAAGATGGTATAATATAGAATAGTTATTTAGGGCATGTGGAGGGGAGTTAAGAGAGTAGTAGAGGCAGAGGAAGTCAGAGAGAAGGAGAGAGTAGAGAAGCAGCCATGACCAGGTGGAGATGGGGTGGGGAGGATAGGGAAAGAGTGCTAGCAAGGGGGTAAGAGACAAGAGAATAAGAGAACAAGAGAGGAGAGAGAGAGTAAGAGAGAGTAAGAGACAGGAGGCGGCAAGCAGCTCCTTTTATAGTGGGCCAGGCCTACGATAAAAGGTAACTGTCAGGAGGAACATACCTGGCTGTTGCCAAGTAACTGTGGAGTTGGAGTCCAGACAGAATACCAACATTCCTCTGTTTTGGTTTAATTTAAAAAAAAAAAAGGAAAAATTAGAAAGAGGTGATAGTGAAGCAGGAATGGGGTCATTGTGATATTTGGCTGCTTCATGCTGATATTGGGGTGATGTGACTCTGGGAGCTGAGAGGAATGGGTATGGGGGATGTCTGTCTACTCTTAGGAGAGTTGGCTGCTTCCTTGCTGTCCAGGGCCTGTGGAGCCATCTGAGGATAGGTCAGCAGGAACAGGTCTATTAGAGTCTGTGTCTGTGACAGGAGATGGAGCTGAAGCTTGGTTCTCTGGTGCTGTGTAGTAAGCACCTGGACTTGACAAGATATTGAAACACATTATTATAGGTAGAGAATAAGATCAAGTACGTTTGGGAGAAAGAAAACATTTTTCTTAAGATGTACATTTGAAACCCAGAGGAATCTCACCCTCTGGAATAGGTAAGGCAGATGTACTTATCTGGATGGAGCCTATTTGGTCCATGAGAGGCAGATCTGAGTAGGTTTCCTGTAGATAACAACATGAGTTAGCAACAGAAGCAGTCTTTAAGATGAGCCTTTTGTGGAGCAAAAGGAACAAGATCAAAAAATTGGCAAAGTTGGATTGTACTTTGGAATGTTTATTAGAGTTAGGCAAATTTTAAGAACTCAGATAATGTTAGGACAGTGATACAGCAAGAAGAGGAAATATGAAGCGTTTATTTATGAAAACAGAGTTTAGGTAAGGAAATAACAGATTACATCTGTGAAAGTTTTTTTCTAGCTGCTGTCTTAGCTGTCACCGTAGTCAGAAGTCTGGGGAATAAATAATAATTTAGCAGTTATATTATTTTAAAAATGACAGAGTCTTCTAGCCAACAGTTCTCTGTCAGGGTTCTCTGTCTTGGGCAGAGTCAGTCTGGCTTTCAAGTGCAGAAGACACAGGGCTTTTTCTCTGTGGAATGGATATGTGTGACATGAGAAATGTCTTACCTTGGTTTTAGCTAAGTCATTCAACTTAGAGCATCCAGTTTTGTCCACTGTGTATTTTAGTGATTATCATATCACAATCCAGGCAGCATCCTGTAGCTGGGTCCACATCTTCTGAGACTTCGTGGGAGAAACTGTTAGAGGCTTTTGGGAATCCAGTCTGTCATAAACTCAATAATTAACAAACTTCTAACAGGTTTGAGTGCAATATAGATGGTTATAACGGAATAGAATTTAATAGCAGTAGTAAAAATCTATCAAGATGGGATAGGAAAGGAATCTTAGGTAACTTTAACAGGTTGTGTAGGTAGAGAAAAGTACATTGTTGTATTAGCAAAGAGACATATGGCTAGGACTAGAATAAGAGCTAACTAACAGCTGTGGCCTGAGATCAAACTGTACTGGCAGCCTAGCTGGGAATGGCTAAATTGTGGAGCAAGGGGCTGGCTGGTGTGCACAGCTGGCTGCCCACAGGTCATGGCCCCAGGGCCAGTGAGTTGGAGGAGAACTGTGCTATGGGCCAGTGGCGGCTGAAGCAGAGACAGCAGACTGGCCAGTCAGACCTGTGTTGCTGCTAGGTAGGACTTCCTGCTAGCAGCCTGAAGTCCAGGCCCAGAGTTCATGGTGGGTGGGGAAAAGTAAGGGCCCAAAGTAGCAAGTTTCTTATCCTAGCAAGGCACTTGTGGCTGCAGGGCAAAGTGTTAGCAGAGCGAGGTGGAGGAGGGCAGCAGAATCCAGGCCTGGGCTGGCCTGGAATTCTCAGCCTCAAAAGAAACTGTCTCTGGGACCATGCAGACGGTCACTCTGACAGTGGAGAATGGGGGGCTTACCAGATCTGGGCTAACAAGCATGGCTGTGGCTGGGATGGGATGCAAACCTGCAGTTTCTGGATCTAAGTCACAGTGTACCAATGTTGTGATTATAAAAGATAAAGAGATACTAATATGTGTTCTAACTAGGTGTGGGGGAAGGGAGTGAGATCAACCACACATGACAGTATAGTATAGAATAGAGTATTTTTAGGCATGGGGAGGGGGAGTTAAGAGAGTAGTAGAGTCATGGAAAGGCAGAGAGAAGGAGAGAGTAGAGAAGCAGAGGCTGTCCATGACCAATTGGAGAGAGGGTAAAAGGGAATGGGGAGAAAGGCGGAGCAAGGGTGTAAGAGGCAAGAGAGTAAGAAAACAAGAGGTGAGAGAGCAAGAGAGTAAGAGAGAGAGGAGGCAGCCAAGCAGCCAGGCCTACCTGGCTGTTGCCAGGTAACAGTGGGGCAGAGCATACCTGGCTGTTGTCAAGTAACTGGGGGCGGGGGGAGTCCAGACAGAATACCAACATTAGCCATTAAATAAGTGATAACTAAGTTCAATCTGTAGACCCAGAGAGGTTAGGCAGAGAGGCAGAGACTAGGCGGGAACTAGCTCAGTGGAAGGCAAAGATAGAAAAGATTTTATGGGTGAATTGAGGCTGGAAGTGGGAACAGGAATAGGAAGACCAGGTGGGGAGGGGGAGAGGAGATTATGTTGAAGGAGGGTATGTTGGAGGGACAGTTATAATTGAAGGGCTTTTGAGGGGCAGTAGGGAAACCAATTGCAGTGGAAACTTCCTAAAATATAAGAAGATAATCCTAATGATATTTCCCAATAAGGAGGACGCGTGAACCTTGTCATGGTTCTCTCTTACCATCAAATGAAGCTTTCAGTACTGTGACTGTGTGTATTTAATTTTAAAACATGCTAGCTCTTGCTGAGAGCTCTGCCCATGCTCCCTCAACCTCTCAAGGCAAGCTCCTACAAACTGCCAACAACCGCCCTGGCCGTGCTCTTTCTCCTGCCCACCTTAGTCACTGCGGATGAAAAACATCAGGCAGACTTAATATTTAAAAACTAGCCAGATAATTCAGTGGCTGGGCGAAGAATATCCTGCCCCATCCTCCTTGGCCTCCACACATGGTGGAGGTTATAAGTGCCCCAAGACCTACATATCAGTCTCTTCCTCCACTCCACTGCCTGCTCTGAATCTCCATTCTCTCCCCTTATATCTCACCTTTTCTGTCCAATAAAAAAAAAAAAAAAAAGAAAAACCTCTTCTCCCAGATCTAAATAGAATAAGACCATAACAATTAAGTAAATTACATAGTATGAGGTACAAATGACATCCAGTTCATCAATTTGTCAATTTAGATAAAGTAATCTACCATCTTTACTAACTGAAAGAATTATGATTCTATCCCTGGTATATTTTTAGATTTTTAGCCTGTAACATCACTAGGAAACCATGTCATCTACTCTATAAGCAGCTTCAGTTTGAATATGGGACTAAAACTAGTCTTCAACACCATCAGAAATCTAAAAATGAATATTACCTGAAAACATAGCTTCCAAACTTAACCTAATGTTGAGACAGCCCACTGTCTGGACAGTCCCCCCATTTTTCAGAATCCAAGAGTATTTGTCTTCAGCCTTCTGGTCGAAGATCATCTATTTAGAAGACTCATTATGCAGAAATCTGAAGGACCATTGACCCCATCTTGGCAAAGCCATTAGATGACTATTCTGCAAAATGTGTCCTTCTCTGGACAGTATTGTCTGTAGATGAAATGAGCAATTTCTGCCCAGTGACTATCTTGCCATGAAAGCAACCTAGCCTGGAGGTGAAGATGCTCAAATCTTTGACCCAAGAAGGAGGTACTGTCAGGAGCAGACAGATCTCATTTGGCTACAAATGATCCTTAGTAATGAAATAATATTAAATGCCAAAATATATGGATTTCTGATGCTTTTGAAGACTATCTATATAAAATATATCTATTAATCCCTGTCTACACTCAGCTATTTCTAATTGAAATATCTCATAAACATCCTTTAATAATTAATTCAGAACCATGAGTTCGTTATCTGGCCCTTAACTTGTATTGATCAATCAACTAAAAACAGTTAGTTGTTAACTGCAGTTAGAAGGACTGGGTGTAATCCTTGTATTCTTAGATAAGTTGCATAGGCACAATGCCTGTCTAAGAGTAACAATATTAATCTCAAATTTGTGTCAATATAAGAAACTCATACCAATGAAATGTTCCTATCTAAGAAAATACAATTTTAACATTGCATCAATTATAAATATTTCTACTGAAAAGGTCAGCTTAGAAATTTTGGGAAGGACATGAAACACTTGCCCCTCCATAAGGGAGAGGATAATTATCATTCCTCAGACCACAGGGTGGGAACCGACCTGCAGGTGGGGACACATTCCGCAGTACTGACTGTTGTCCACCTTCAGACAAGGGAAGTCCTTGTCACCTCATTCCCTAAAGACCAATCAGTTTAAAGAGTGTACTGTTCTGCCAATCATATTGTGCCTAGTGGCTGATGCTCTATTCTGCCCCTGGAAACTATATAAAAACTTGCCAAATGCATGTTGGGGGTTGCCGCCTCTCCTTTGGATGTGGGACAACCCCAGTGCACTGGAACAATAAATTCCTCATGCTTTTTGCATTGATCTTGGCACCACGTATTTCACACAGGGGGTCTCCGGTAAGCTAAGGCTCCCCAGAATCTGACACTACCAATTAAGATTATGGTTATACAATCAATTTCACCTATTTCCTCCCTGTTCAGAATTATGACCATTCCCAAATTCCCTAGAATGACAATCTATACAATAACCATTTCTAGATACTCAAAGATCCCCAGGAAATTGGGCTGACAACTCTCCATGGCTTTTTCCTGCTGATCAGGGGCAATAAAATATCTTTAAAGGGGAGGGGAAGGGTAGGGGAAAAAGGAGAATTTGTTAGGCCTTAAGAAAGCCAAGCCATAATGTTGTTCCACCTATAGGGTTGCAGATCCCTTTAGCTCCTTGGGTACTTTCTCTAGCTCCTCCATTGGGGGCCCTGTGATCCATCCAGTAGCTGACTGTGAGCATCCACTTCTGTGTTTGCTAGGCCCCGGTATAGTCTCACAAGAGACAGCTACATCTGGGTCCTTTCAATACTTGCAATCTTTATATGCCCCAGTACAGGGGAACGCCAGGGCCAAAAAGGGGGAGTGGGTGGGCAGGGGAGTGGGGGTGGGTGGGTGGGTATGGGGGACTTTTGGTATAGCATTGGAAATGTAAATGAGCTAAATACCTAATAAAAAATGGAAAAAAAAAAGAAAGCCAAGCCAGCAATTGTTATTCAGTCTTTGATGCCTAAAGTTCTGAACGAATCCATCTGAAAGGCTGAATGAAGCAAGATGACCTGGAATCCATGACACAGGGAGTCCAAGCAGGTCAGTTCAGCATGTCTGAGGATGAATATCACCAAAGCTGTACACTCTGCAATATACAACTCTCAAAACAGAATTTAAGTACCATCAAAATATCTGTCCTGTTTGATTCTCTTGAACTTTTCTAGTTCTTCAGGGGGTCTCCCTCTATCATATCTGATCCATATCACTCTGGGAAGGGGTCCAGACCTTATTCTCCTTTACTGTGAACACAAAAGTAGAGCCTTTCTCCCAAGGTAGAACGTCCTTGGGCCAGTCACCAGAAAAACCTTTGGCTTGACCTCTCTCCCAGAGGAATAATGTAACCATAAAACTAAAAGTCACGCCCATTCTGATAATTAAAAGCAAATGAAGTAAACTAAACAAATACTGTATGAGTATTTTTAGGCTTTTTCTAATCTGTCATGGGATATTTAACCCAAAATTCTCCTGGAGCCCATGTATGAAGAAATAGAGTTATCCTGCAAGACTACTTTAAGATTTTCTTAAAACATTTTTGTTTTCATACAATCTCCCTACTATCCTTAAAAACGTTTTGCTTACTGTATAAACCTATTCTCAGGCTTCTTCTCTCATGCCAGGAAATATAACCCAAAATTCCTGGGGAGCCCATGTTAGAAGAAAATGAGTTATCCTACAAGACCTTGTCAAAACTTTCCTAAAGCAATTTTTTTTCATACAATCTTCCTGTATCTTCTGTTGGAGGCAGCCGTCCTTCCTCTCTGCTTACCTCCAGCTCAGCATGTCCTTGCACAACAGGGCTCCGAGAGTGCTTCTGGGCCCAAACTCCCTGCACTAGTTCTGAAGAATTCCCCACATGGCTCAGGCAAAATCTATATTCTCTTCTATCTTTAAAAACAATTAAACCAAACTTAGAATTTTACCCTATGATTACCTGCTTGTAGGAAACACGTGGCTTTTACTGTCTAGCTCTCTGTCCCAGAGCAGCCATCTTGTCTCTTTTCACAGCAGGGAACTCAGAGCCTGTGAGTTGAGCTTCCCTCTGTGTTTCTTTAAGATTCCCACAAGCTGAAGCCATGTGACTCCGTTCTACTTGCTGAGAAACCAATTCTCTGACTCCTAGACTTAAATCACTGTGTGTGATCCATCTGAGAACCTAAATTAATAGTGGATTCCCATCGACAATATTGGACATCACATTGGTTACATTCAGTAGAGTAACTTATGGCCAAAATAGTCCCATAGAAATACCCAAACTATCCAGGTTGTTGCCATGACAAAAAAGCTTGCTCTCTACAAACTGACAGTATAGCCCCATTGCTGAAGACAATACCCACACAAGTCATTGAACGTGGAGAGGTAGAGCTAGTGCCTACATAAAATCTCTACCTCTATGCTTTGGTATGGGAAAGTACTCTGCAGACTACCAAAGTGAAACATAAACACCAATCCAACAGCAAACCATTTGACTTACAATCTGTTTTGCATGCACAATATGCTAAGGCAATGATGATGTAAACCTTCTGGGAGTAACCAAGCAATGCCATTTAATTTAAGGTCTACACTACAAAATGGAATCTATAACTGGTTCTTAGGTGACTAAGACTAGATAACCCAGAGACCTAGGGTAAAACTAAATACAGCTAGGCTGAAAAAGCAACAGTTGCTGAGTCTGGCTTGGCCACATAAGGGACAGCATGGCATGCCCCTGGAACAGAGCCTGTAGGGTGTGGGCCTCCACAAGTGTAGATGGTTGCTCAACTATGCAAAATATAGGATGCAATGTTAATTATATAAGGAGCTTCATATATATAAAGGATCTATGAGCCAGCTTGTCTGAAAGATACTAAGGAAGGAGATAAAAGATTTACGGAGTGTCGACAAGATCCCACACAATTAAGCGTTTTTGAAAATGCTTACAAAGGCGGGTAAATTCCTGAGTTTAAGTTCTGCCTGGGACAGAAAGAGTTTAGGTCCAGGACCAGAGGTAGTTGTAGGAATGGTAATATCAGGATGGGGTCCCACCCAGCTATCTTATTGTCTGTGCTTGTGCTTCCTGTCTCTAAGAACCAAGGGGTCAAGGGATGATGATTCATGGAATAATCAAAAGGGAACCTGGGGGTAATGGCTGAATTGGTCCATAGAGTTTTTAGAATAGCAAGAGAAAGCTGTCCAGAGCAGAGCAGAGCAGAGCAGAGCAGAGCAGAGCAGAGCAGAGCAGAGCAGAGCAGAGCAGAGCAGAGCAGAACACAGAGAACAATCTGAGAAGATGTCTCAAGCAGAGCACAGAGAGAGCAATCTAGAATGCTGTCTCAAGTAGAACATAGGCCATCAGCTTGGAGCTAGGATTTGACTTTGAGTTGTGTGTTCTGCCGCTTCCAGACATCCCTTCACTCAGGACTCTGGACCTAGCTGAGGCTGGTCCTTTGCAAACAGTAAAATGATAGCTAGTGATATTCTGCTATGCTTATAGATCTGTGTCTCACTTAGCCTTAGTCAGAGTGGCAGCGAAAGGGAACAAACACAAAGACCCACAGACAAATATTTATGTGGAAAGAGAGAGAAAGATCTTGGAGCACACAGCTCTGAATGGGATGCCTCCATCAATTCCTTCCCTCACAGCTGAGGGAACCCTACAGAAAAGGAAGCAGAAGTGTGGGAGCCAGAGGGTATGGAGGACACCACTAGAACAAGATCTGCTAAATCAACTAAGCAAAGCTCATATGAACTCACAGAGTCTGGAGCAGCAGGCTCAGAGCCTGCACAGGTTGTACTAGGTCCTTTGGATGTATTTATAGCTTTCAGCTTAGTACTTTTATGGAAGTTCTGAGTGTATGAATGTGTAGATCTCCCCCCCACATTTTTTTTCCTTCTCTTGGCTAGTTCTCCTTCTGTTTGCTTATCTTGTCCAATATTGAAGAGATGTCTTTTTGTTTATCTTATATTTTACTTTGCTATAAGCCCATTGAGACAAAAAGCTAAACAAAAAGATCCCCAAACAACAACATCCCAAACCTCATCTGCCTAGCCTTCTCTAATCTTGGGCAGTGTGTATATGAGTGCATATGTGTACTCGTGTGTGTGTGTGTGGGTGTGTGTGTATGTGTGTGTGTTTGGACTGAGGTTGATGTTGGATGACCTTTCACTGTAGATATCTACATTATTATTTGAGGCAGGCTGAATGTGAAATTCACTAATTCAACTAGATTGATTATCTAGAAAGCCTCAGAGACCTTCTTGTCTTTCCCTTCCCAGTGCTAGGTTTATAGGCACACACCAGATTTTTTACATGAGTCTTGGGGATCCTAATACAGTCTAAGCTGGAACAGCAAAATCTTTATGCACCTAGTCATCTCCCTAGCCTCTGATCTAAATTTCCTGGTTATACTCTGGTTTTTTAACCATGTAATATATGGTCATTACATTGTAAGTCAAGCCATGGAGATGGTACAGTTTCAACCCATACACACTTAAAGGTGATGAATGACAATCCCTCAAGCCTGTAGCATAACATGTCTCCAATAAAACCATATTGCAAAGGTGGGAAAGAAACAGAATGCAAAGAGTAAGGCAGTGGAAGAGTCAGCTCTGAAACTGTCTTGGAAAAAGTAGGAGACTGATGGGAAGTATGTGTGGAGATGGAGTGTTTCTTGAAGTTGAAAGGATTTACGGAGATAAATCTTGGGAACTTGAAGAAAAATCAGATTGTCCAGAGTAAAATGAAACCTTTCTTAATTTTCAGAAAGCTGATAAGAACAGCACAGAAAAGGAATCCTTATGAAATAGTGATGCCAGAGAAGGAATGAGACAGGGGAGGCAAGGCATTTGTAAGAGTTCTGGTCCTCTGTTGTGGTTGTTTAAATAGTTAAGACCCCCTACTCCCAGTGCCATATGTTTGAGTGCTTGTACATAGAGAGTGGCACTATTAGGAGGTATGGCATTATTGGAGGAGATGGGGCCTTGTTAGAGGAAATGTGTCATTGTACAGGTAGGCTTTGAAGTCTTAAATGCTCAAGGTATGCTCACTGTGAAATACATCTAGTCCTCGTCTTCTGCTCGCACAGAACATCAAGATGTAGAACTCTCACATCCTCCAGCACCATGAACAGTAGTAGTTCCAAATATTGCTTGGAGAGTTGAGGTCTCTCATGAAATGGGAAGACTCAGAGGAAGCTGTCTTAAAACCATGTAAAAGACTAACTCCACATTCTCACTTAGAAGATGAAGCAGAGCAATTGCTTTTAAGCACATACAAACACATACACACACATTTTCCCTCTCTCCCTCTCTATTTTTCTCTCTTTCTCTCTGTCTCTCTCATGCATACACACACACACACACACACACACACACACACTCACACAATACATGCATGCATGTATGTTCACTAGGCCCTTGTTTTTATTTAGTGTGAAGAAGAAATTACTTTCTGACAAAAACTGCTGTAAGAACTGAAGTAGTATTGAGCAAAGGTGTTGGTTTTATTTTTCTCCAATACACTGATTATTTTGAACAAATAAAGAAAAGAATTTGTTTTGAAGAACAAAACAACAATGATGGGAAGTAAAAGGTACTGCCTTGCTAGCATAGAGCTCATGTTTAACACTAACAACAACATGCGAGAGTAAGCTAGGATAAGTCACTATCTTTGCTTGTGCCTATTCCTGCTTCCATAGGTTTGAGGGTGGCCTCCTTATCTGTCTTAGTCAGGGTTTCTATTCCTGCACAAACATCATGACCAAGAAACAAGTTGGGGAGGAAAGGGTTTATTCAGCTTATATTTCCATACTGCTGCTCATCACCAAGGAAGTCAGGGCTGGAACTCAAGCAGGTCAGGGAGCAGGAGCTGATGCAGAGGCCATGGAGGGATGTTCTTTACTGGCTTGCTCTCCCTGGCTTGCTCAGCCTGCTCTATTATAGAACCAAGATTACCAGCCCAGAGATGGTTCCACCCACAAGGGGCCTTTTCCCCTTGATTATTAATTGAGAAAATGCCTTATAGTTGGATCTCATAGAGGCATTTCCTCAACTGAAGCTCCTTTCTCTGTGATAACTCTAGCTGTGTCAAGTTGACACACAAAACCAGCCAGTACAATTGACCCCTTGTCAACTTGACACACAAACACATCACTATTAAGCCTCAACCCTTACATTCTTATTCATCCCCAAGGTCTAAATAACTTTAAACGTCCCACAGTCCTTACATATTCATAAAATTTCAATCTCTTTAAAATATCCAACTTTTTTAAAATCCAAAGTCTTTTTATAATTAAAAGTCTCTTAACTGTGGGCTCCACTAAAACAGTTTCTTCCTCCAAGAGGGAAAATACCAGGGCACAGTCACAATCAAAAGCAAAAATCAAATCTCCAACCATCCAATGTCTGGGATCCAACTCACGATCTTCTGGGCTCCTCCAAGGGCTTGGGTCACTTCTCCAGCCATGCCCTTTGTAGCACACATGTCGTCCCCTAGGCTCCAGATGCCTGTACTCCACTGCTGCTGCTCTTGGTGGTCATCTCATGGTACTGGCATCTCCAAAACACTGCATGACCCCTTCATTCCTGGGCTGTCAATTGCAACTGAGGCTGCACCTTCACCAATGGCCTTCCATGGCCTCTCACAGTGCTGAGCCTCAGCTATTCTGTGTGATCCCTTCATGCCTTCAAAACCAGTACCACCTGAGTGACCCTTACACATTGCCAAGTCCCACTGCAGCAGGAGTACGACCTTGGCTATCTCTGGAACACAGCCTGTTTGTGCTTTCAGAAAACACTTTCCAGAAGATGTCACCTCAATGATGCTGGTCTCTTCTTAATCACCGCTAATTTCTTAGCTCCAGCTAACTAGCATCAATAGTCCCAGTAATGCAAAGTTTTTGCTTTAGTAGTTCTGGTATCTTGTTAATCACAGCTGATTCTTCAGCCCACCTAACCAGAACTACAGAATATTCACAATCAAAACAGCAATGGCCCTGAAAAGAGTCTTTAATTTTCCCTTTGAAATTTCACAAGCCAGACCTCCATCTTCTGCACTGTTCTCAACATTATCTTCCAAGCTCCTAAACAACATCTCAGAGTTCTTAGCAGCGAATGGATCTTCTGGCCCAAAGCTCCAAAGTCCTTCCACAGTTCTCCCCAAAACATGGTCAGGTTGTCACAGGAATACCCCACTATGCAGGTACCAATTTATCTTAGTCAGAGTTTCTATTCCTGCACAAACATCATGATCAAGAAGCAAGTTGGGGAGGAAAGAGTTTATTTGGCTTACACTTTCGTGCTGCTGTTTATCACGAAGGAAGTCAGGACTGGAACTCAAGCAGGTCAGGAAGCAGGAGCTGATGCAGAGGCCATGGAGGGATGTTCCTTACTGGCTTGTTCTCCCTGGCTTGCTCAGCCTGCTCTCTTATAGAACCAAGATTACCAGCCCAGAGATGGTTCCACCCACAAGGAGCCTTTTCCCCTTGATCACTAATTGAGAAAATGCCTTATTGTTGGATCTCATAGAGGCATTTCCCCAACTGAAGCTCCTTTCTCTGTGATAACTCCAGCTGTGTCAAGTTGACACACAAAACCAGCCAGTACATTATCATTTGTAAAGTTTGAATCAACTCTCAAAATTCCTATGCAAGAAGAAAGTGGGTCAAGGCATTTTACACTCGATTCCTCTTTAATTTAGTGTAAAATACCAGAAAATTAAGGTTGACATTATTTATCATGACTTACTTCACTTGGAATGCAAGAAAAGGTTATTATGGAGCTAATACAATGGAAGGTGACATTTTCCTACAAACTGGCAGGATGATTAGAGTAAAGAAAATAAGCACACAGGAGGTATCTCAGCGATCTTAGGTCTGGACTGTGCAGTGACGGCAGAAGAAGGTTAGGGCTGCCAAATTCATTGCTCTCTGAGTCACAGTTTAAAAAAATTATGCCACAGACAATGCTCATTTAAATAATTTATTGCAGGGAAGAAAAAAAAATGATCCAGACAGGAAGCTAGATGTGTAGTTCTAATGGTATAATTATTCACGGTCTCATATAATAGCCTCAAAACAAGAGTTGCATTTTTCTTTGCTTTCAGATTCTATTTTGAATGTTCTCTTTGATAACAGTGTACCTCTGAATGGTTTATGTGTTTCTTACACAGACCAAATATGCACTCAGGACATGGAAAGAAATACCATCAAGGGGTTTTAGAGGACATGGCCTGCCCCTTTCAGGACGACATGGTCTGCTTTCTCAGGATAGAGATAGGGAAGGACGAGGATGAAGTTTTCGACTGTCTACATAGCAGCTCCACAGTCTGGGTCAGCCAAGGCATAATTATGCAGGTTAGGATTGAGGTCCAACTCAGGGAATGAAGTTTACGAATTAGAAGAGAAAGAGTTCAGTTTCCTTTTTCTCTTATTGTAAAGAGTCAAGAAGGAGGTTACAGACCAATGGAATCTGAGGTGAACAAAGCAGGCTTGGATCACATTGTGAGGAGCTGAAACAGTTACTGCTGCACTTAGCACAGCTTGCTCTACTTTCTAAAAAACACTTAGCTTTTACAGGAAGGAACTAATTTCTGAGTTAAGGAAAACTAAGCAGCTTAAAGTAAGTTAAGCTAAGCCTAGGCAGCTGTATCCTAGCTGACAGCTTGAGCTGTTTTCCTGGGTGTGGCTCCCAGTCTGGCTGGGTTGATGCTCACTTTGGTTACAAAAGTCTGGAAACTCAGCTGTCCCTTCTCTGCCTGGTTAACAAGCTGCCATTCAAGGCAGAACACTTCTGCCTCCATTTGTTAATTAGTTTTAAAAGAACTTTGCAGTAAAATAAATGTATTCGTTCAGAAGAGTAAAACAACTTAATTATGTCACATTTTGGCCTTTAAAAATAAGATGGGCTTTTATGGCAATTTCCTGGACTGCGCAGACATGTAAATGTGTTGGCTAATGCAGCGACAATTTACATTTTAAGTTATTTTCTTCCTTGTAATTATGGATTTGAGTGGCAAGATCGCTCCTGTCACAGCTGGCAGTATTAGTTTTTAATATTGCCAGTTTGAGGAGAGGCACAATAGACAAATGTTCTAAAATGCAGTAGGTGCCTCTCAGCTTCGTTAGAATGAGTAACTGTGCGATATATTTTATGCTTTATTATTCCTTACAGAGAGTGGAGTTGTGTTTGAGTGGGCCACTATTTGGCTAGGGACTCCAGATGATCAAAACATGACTTTCTTGTGTTGTGACACTGTTCTTCCTCCACAGATGAAGTCCAACACAACACTATTGTCTTTTCATTGCCTTGCATGTGATATGCATGGCTTATATATATGTCACTTCTGTCAAATGTCATTAATGCACAAGAAACTGCATCAAGAGAAAAGCCAATAGCTAGAAAATGTTTGGTAGTGAACTGTATGCTTGGTATATGCTTGAGTGTTTATGTGTATGCAGGTGCACTGTGCATGCAATCATGGGTCAGAGGAGAACTCAGGTGTTTTCTGTTATCATTCTCTACCATGTTCTCCGAAGACAGGGTCTATCACTGAATAAGGAGCAGCCAGTGAACTCCAGTGACCTTCTTTCTTCATCTACCACCCCAAGTGTTGGGGTTATGGGCATTCCTATCCATGCTTAACTTTCTACATTCATGGTGAAGATCTAACTGCAGAGACTCACATTTTTTAATAAAGTGCTGTTGCCAGAAGTTAATAGTGTGTCAGGGGGAGGAACCAATGTTCTAAGATTAAGTAGTCCTGTGTTGTGTAAGAAGGAGGCTGAGCAAGCTATGGAGAGCAAACCAATAAGCAACATTCCTAGATGGACTCAGCTTCAATGACTGCCTCTAGGTTTCTGACCTTGAGTTCCTGCCTTGGCTTCCTCTAATGACAGATTTTAAAGTGTAAGATGAAGGAAATGTGTTCCTCCCCAGGTTGGTTTTGGTCAGTGTCTTATCACAGCAACAGGGAAGCAAACTAGACAGAACAGGCTTTATTTCTCAACTGCAATCTATTTTCTTTCAATATCTTCATCTCAAATATGACAAGTAATGAGATTATCATTTGATCTTCTTTTGTCTTTAGGGAAAAATTGGATGTGCAATTTGAATGTATCTTTAAAAAGCTTTGCAAATATATTCCTTTCTAAAACAGTAACCAGGAAATATGGTCTAAATCACTACACTAGTAAGGAGGGAAAAGCAAGTCCAAAACACATCGGGATGAGGTCATGGAAACAGCTTGGCTAACACACCACTATGCCAGTGAGTCTTTGTATACTGGGAGCATTATTTTAGTCTTTTTGACACCACTAGAATTGGACATTAGAAGTTTAGACAACCAGCAAGTGAGAGAGAAGATGCTCACTGTTTTCTTTTCTTTTCTTTTTTTTTTCCTGATTCCCATGAGTTGTGTTTTGAGCCTTTCACAAATTGTATGTCTTTAAGGAAGATGTAAAGAGAGAATAATGAAAGTGAAACACAATTTGGTCAGTTTGACTAAAGTAGTTTCTTAAAGCTTCATGGATTTCCATGAGCCCAAAATTTGTTTCAGGGGTAGACGATATAGGTACCTAGTTAGACACAAGTTATGAAATCATTCCTCAGTTAAATGTAACAATTATATTTTATTAAGTGACATTCAGGGTTCCATTTTCTCAAGGTGGAACAGAAAGAGGACATCTAGTATCAGATCTTCCAGAGTCTTACAACACCTCTACTGCTGGCAATTACTAACTCATATTGTGATGGTGTCCGCTATTTATCTCTTGTTATATTTGATAGGCTGAAGGTTTATTGGAATGTGGATTGAACTGATCAAAATATATAATTTGAATGCTGATATTAACCCCTCCTGCAAATTTTAGCTTATAGATGGCAATACAAGATAGACTTATTAAATTCTGTGTATGTACTACTTCTACCTGCCCATTTCTATATGGCAACCACATAAAAACAGTGCTCATTTGATTCATAGCATTGAAACTAAGAGTATAACCTAGGAATTAAAAATCCTCTACTACTGGGATCCCAATATCGTAAGCACTTTTAATGTTTTAAAAAAGGCTCATGAATTGAGATTTTATGTAAAACATCTGATGTTGGAAATATAAATATAGATTAAAGTACTTCTTAACATTACATGAGAGAGACCACATTAAAACAAAAACAAATGAAGAAATAAATAAATAAATAAACAAACAAACACAACTGGTTTGTTCCTTTTCTGCCAGTTTGGAACCTGTGGTTTATACGGTAATTACTCTATAACTTTTTCCCCTGTTCCATGCTGTAGCGCAATTCTTCTGGCTGGACATTTTTGCCTACATAATCTTTGAATTGGTATGGTTCCAGCAGCACTTGCTGGTTTCCTGACTCCTGGCCAAGTCTGCTCTACTCACTGATTCTCTGAAACCCAATGTTGTGTTCAAAGCCAATGATGTACCTGTTACCTAGCTGCATACTGCCATCCTGCCATTATTTCTTCTGGCCAGTCAATATATTCTCCTAAGTCTTCTTAAATATATCTTGATCCTGTCCTCTGTTTAACCTTAATTTCTGATTCTCTGCTTCTGTGATTGCTGTAATTGCTCTCTACCTTGTCAGAGTGGTTTATTGAAAATGCAAATATAATCTTGTTACCTCTTTTTTTTAGAGCTAAGCCTAACCTTTTTGGGCCAGCAATGCCCCTGCCTCTCTCTCCTGTGCCATTTTTATCAACGGCTGCCTCTCCTTCTTGCACGTCTGTACTGCAGATGCCCTTTTCTGACCCTGTCCCTTTGCTCATGCCGTTTGCCCTTCCAGGTCATCTTTCTCATTTTTGAGTGACTCACACTCATTTACTCATCAGAGCCCCTCTTAGGGGTGAGTCCAGTAGAAAGCTTTCTCCCAGGCTCAACACATTATACACACCTTTTTTTTGAGGTAAGAATTATTACATTAATCAACATGACATGTTTATTACTAGGCTGGATCTGAATAATGGGGATATACTTATTTTTATTTCCCAGATTCAACAGATATTCTGGTCAAAAGAACACAAGCAAACATGTTTTTCAAACTGAAATGCACAGAGCCATCCCAGAATCCCTTGGAGAAGCAACAATAGAATAGAGAAGTATAGTGAGGAGCTAGTTGAAATTCAGATGAGACAGTGTAGGTCATATACCAGCTACAAACACACAAACACACACACACACACACACACACACACACACACACACACACACCGAGAGAGGGGGGAGAGAGAAGAGAGAGAGAGAGAGAGAGAGAGAGAGAGCGAGCTAATGTGCAGAGATAAGGGAATTGACCTTATGATTTCTTCCCAAAACACCAGGGAAATATTCTTCTGGCTGCAAGTCATTGATTCTTAAATTTTAAAAAATTCCTTGCAAAGGATCCTTGAAGGTTTTACTTCATAACTCTAAGGTAACTTTTAACCTGGTTGTTCTTGTTCACTATTTGTTGTTGTTGTTTTCTTTCTTTCTTTCTTTCTTTCTTTCTTTCTTTCTTTCTTTCTTTCTTTCTTCCTTCCTTCCTTCCTTCCTTCCTTCCTTCCTTCCTTCCTTCCTTCCTTTCTTTCTTTCTTTCTTCCTTTCTTTTTTGTACCAGAAGTGTTCTGAATGTGTCCCACATGATTGTTAAATGGTATTAATCCCACTGGTTGATTCTCATTGGATTACAATGGCTGTAGTGACCAGAGGAAACAAAAGTTCATATCCATAGAGTTTACAGTCTAGCTGCAAAGACAAAAAATAATATTGACTAGTCCGAGAAGGTAGCAGGGAGGAAGGTGGTCAGATGGGATGGAATTCTAGTCGAATGGTCTAGAAAGTAAAGAATAAATGCCAGAACACAAACCAATGAATGGTTTCTTCTATCTGGAAAGTCTTGCTACAAAAAAAAAGTTAGTAGAATTTTTGGTGTTTGTAATTAATTTATATTTAGTTAAGCTTCCTAACTCCAGGCACATGGCAAGCTCTTTAGACAGTAGTGTTTTAGAAAACTTCAGAAAGAAAACAGAATCACAAAATGAGGCTTACCTGGAAAGGCAGACATGATGGGGTTAATTTTATAACAACTTGGTGCTGCAAAGGGATTCACATATAATTGGTAAATCATGCCTGGGTGTCTACCCTGGTAAGCATGTACCCAGAAGACACTAACATGGGAGCAGTGGACTGAGGGAAGAGATGAAACCTGGTTTTCTTACTGTCGGTATCCATCATTCAACTGACTGAGAGCTGGGACTGAAGAGGCAAAATGTTCAGAAAAAGCCAGTGGTCCTCTTTTCTCAGGTCTTCTGCCTCAGACGGAGTTATAGCACTGGCATTTCTGTCCTCCAATTTTCAGACTGCAGATGGTGGGACTTCTTGGCCTGTATTATTAAAGAAGCCAATCACCACACTGGATCTCATGTTTGTATGTTCTTTCAGTTCCATATTTATATTAGCCCCCATGCTTGGGGCACATTTCAAAGAGGAGTCAGAAAGAATGTCAGAGCCAGAGGATGAGGGTGAATATTATAAAATAATTATCCCCCCGACATAACAAGGTTGTTTGTTGTACACATAGACACACAGTTGTTATGGTTCACTACATAAGACTTGTGCAAGGCAAGATCAAGCCAGTTGAAAATTCTAGCTTAAAGTGGGGAGGGCTCCTGAGATCACATTGGTAGGTGAGAAGCTATTGGAAATAGATATCTGCTGAAGAATGAAGAATCATTTTCTTTGGGGTGTGGTGATCTCATATACAACCAAGGTGCTATTTGGACACATTGGATGATGATAATGATGACGATTATAAGACATGAAATTGGAATGAAGATGGGCTGGGATATGAAAGAACTATCAAATATTAGTGTTTTCTGTGTTGCTTACAATGAGGAATCTAATTTTTTTTTATCCCTGTCACCTTGAGAAATGTTTCTATAATATTTTTCATGCCCCTTACCAGGTAAAACTGTTTATATAAAGTCCCAGCTGCCTTCTCAGAATTTAAGTTGCCTCAAGTGACTCTGCCCTGCTTCTCCTCACTTCCCTTGCGTGGATTCCTTAAAAAGAAGGCAATCTCAAGAGACTGTCGGGTCAGACTTCAGCTTATGGGGAAAAAGGCACACCATGCATGTTAGCTTAAAACCAAGTGAATGAATGTCTGCCCCAGTGCACTTGTTAGCCTAGTTTGGGTCTCAGAGCACACTTTTTGTAAAGAGGCCTGCTTTGCTGAACTGCTTTTGCTTTGTGTTCCTTTGTGGGACACCTAGATTATTCTCCTGCTTCTAACAAGTGAGTTCAAGAGAGGCAGAGGGGGTGCATCAGATCATGATACATCCTATAGGTGTATAAAATTTTCAAATAAACAAAATATAACTGATACCCCATAAGGTTAAAAAGCATTTTTTGCAAGTTAATGCTGTTTCCAAGAACACTAATCTAGTGTAAGTGTGTACATTCCCTTCGCTGATAAATTATGCTTTATCATCTTTGGGAATCTGGGAGCAGAAATTCCATAGCAACAATCTGCAGTGGACCCCAAAGGGTGTAAAGATGTTAGGTCCTAGACCTGTACATGTATTCTATGAGCAGGGTAAATGGCTTCAGACTTAGAATTCCTCAGGCATAGAGGCATCACTTAATAAGATTTTCTGTAATTAATATTCATTCTCAGGTTCAGAGCTATGGAAAAATCAGCTCAAGTCCTATAAAAAGATATTTATTCTGGGAACAGAACTGTTAGTCCTATTTGCATGTGCAATAATTTTCTTCAACAAAATAATTTTGCCTTATTTCCAAAATAATTTTCAACCTCATAATTAAAGTAAATATGGAATGGAAAAATAAATCTACCTACACTTAATATGTTTGCTGTGAAATATTAGCAGTAACTAAAGCCGGCTCAATGATCACTCTGGGTTACATTTTCTCTTGCATATGTTAACTGAAAAATTTCCATCGTGTTTGTGGAATGGGGGTGAAGAGGAATCAAGACAAAGAAAAGGGCAGTAACATTTATTGAGAGCCTGCTCTTTGCCAGAAAATTCATTATCAGTTTAGTTCATTTTCCTGACCTCTCTGGAAGGCTTTTCAATTAAAAAAAAATGAAGAAACGAATTGCCAACAAATTAACATGACAAAGACATTGTTTATTAAGAGAAGTACAAAGATGTCTTTGTTTAAACCAGATATGTCCACACTACCTGCCTAGAAAAAGAAGCCAATGTTTGAATATCCTGATGTCTTTCAAGCCTCACTAACTGCTTGTTCTAAGAAAGACACTAAGATAGGTACCGCAGTATGTTTGACATTTGCTTCATGGCTTTGGTAAGAATGTCATATATTCAGACTTAAATGCTTGCTAATGACCCAGGAATTAATTACCTAGTTCATTAATGTTGATTTTCATATCTTAGATACAATTGCTAATTAGAGCAACTATTTTGGTGTCATTATTGGTGGAATTGAAATATTGGCTGAATATTCAAATCTATTGCCCTAAAGACTTCTCTAGCAATGTGAACACATCCTTGTGGCTATCTCCAGCATGCACTGTGGTTCCTTGAGATGGGATTTCCTCACCTGTACTGCTTGGGCACTGTGTGGACTGGCATCTGATAGGTGCTGAGTAAATGTTTATTGACTGAGTGTACTGGCTAGTTTTGTGTCAACTTGACACAGCTGGAGTTATCACAGAGAAAGGAGCTTCAGTTGGGGAAATGCCTCCACGAGATCCAGCTGTAAGGCATTTTCTCAGTTAGTGATCAAGAGGGGAGGTTCCCTTGTGGGTGGTGCCATCTCTGGGCTGGTAGTCTTGGTTCTATAAGAGACCAGGCTGAGCAAGCCAGGGGAAGCAAGCCAGTAAAGAACATCCCTCCATGGCCTCTGCATCAGCTCCTGCTCCCTGACCTGCTTGAGTTCCAGTCCTCACATCCTTTGGTGTTCAACAGCAATGTGGAAAGTGTAAGCTGAATAAACCCTTTCCTCCTCAACTGCTTCTTGATCACGAGGTTTGTGCAGGAATAGAAACTCTGACTAAGACACTGAGTGAAGGGATTACTTGGGCAAAACAATGAAAAGTGAACTAAAATTACTATAATCATACCCATTTAAAATTTTGCTTTCACCTGTTTATATATTCTTTTTTATTATTGTCAGCAATGCATAACCTTGGTCTTTAACAATAAAAAGGCAGAGTTTTCACTCTGACTGCCCAGCTTACTAAATTTTTACAAGTGTATTGTTAGAAAGGTATTCCTCTTATTTTTTGTTTTTGTTTTAAAAATTAATTTGACTTTATAAATTTTAACCCTTGTTTTGAGAGGCAAAGAAAGGCTGTCCTGTGAGTTTAAAAGAAAGCGCTTTTTTTTGTAAATGTTTTAAAAGTTTATTTATTTATTTACTTACTTACTTATTTCATATTCCAATCGCTGTTCCACCTTGTGCTCTCCCCTCACACTTTTATTTAACCTCATTGAATGTTTGGGTAAAGCTACAGGGTCTATATTTGTCACAAAATAAATTATGGTTTTATATAACTGGTTTCATAGGCACTACACATTGTTTTCACGAGGAACTGCATAACCTGTAAATAAAACCAGAATACTGTTATCTGAATTCTTGTTTGACTGTTCATTTGTGGTAGTAAAAGTAACAACTCACCCCAGCCACAATGACAGTCATGAAGAAAACAGTGGACAATAAATTCTGTTGGGAATGTAGACAAAGGGAGCCCTGATTTAATATTGGTGGGAATATAAGCCAGTCCAGTGTTTACAAAATTGGTGTAGAAGATTCTGAAAGTAGATCTACTATATGATCTGCTTTGCATTTGGGTAAGTACCCAAGTCAACACATCATAGAGATGCTTCTACATCAATGCATATTTCAACACTATCATAATAGCTACATTATGGCAGCCACTGAGGAACTGATGTCAGAGGAACAAATAGGAAACTGTGAAATTTTACACATGTATATATTTTTATACATATGAAAAATTTCAGCTATAAAGAAGAATAAAGTAGTGGTGTTTGTAGAAAAAATGGGTTTAAGTAGAGAAGATTGTATTAAACAAATTAAGCCAGTTTGTGAAAAACTGACTTAATTTTTTAATATTATATTTGTAAATATATAATTAAAATTTAATTTAGATATTTAATTTAAATTTAACTCATTAATTTAATGCAAATATTTCAATTTAAACATTAAATTCAAATCTCATTAATTAAATGAAATTTTAATTAAAATTAATTTTTAATATTAAAATTAATATTTTGTATGCTTTCTCTCATTTGTGGTTTTAGATGTGAAATAGTTATGTGAAATTCTCTATGCATAAATATGAAATGAAAGTAGTATACAACTATCTTGTAGAACAAAGAGGACAGCCAGGAGAGGGAAGTGGGGAAGAAAAGGAAGGTAGAGAGATACAGGGGAGAATACGACAGCCTTACAATACATACCTGAATAGAAATGAAAACATTTCCTGTAATAGTCAAGTTAACAGGGGAAGATCTCATTTTGGTGTCAAGGTTTGGAGATTTTAGTCTGAGGTTGGTGGATCCCATTGTTTTTTGGGTAATGCATCATGGAAGGGAGCAAGTTGCTTAACTCATGGCTGCTGGGAGATAGAAAAAAACAGGAAAGTGTTAGGGTTTCCACTTCCCTTAGATGGTATACACGAATGACCCAAGGCCTCCCATAAAGTCCTACCTCTAAAGGCCTCTACCAGCTTTCAATAGCACCATGTGTTGGAGACCATCACTCCACTACCCAGATTCAAGCTCTAGTCCTCATCTTTTTCTCTTGAGGGGAAAACTAAAGTTTATCTATTTATTTCTTAATAGCAATAACAGTAAGAAAAATGCATCTGTGTGCCATAGGTTGACAATTTTTGATAGATTCAAAATCTAAACCCCTTTCCTTGTAATATTGGCTTTTGCCTATTTACTACATTTCAATTTTTTTGCAGCCAATATTTTTTGAAGTGCTGTTGAGTCAGGGGGTCACATTTGCTTACCATTCCATTGTTGATCCAGAGAAGGAAGTGCTGAGGAGGAAGCTAAAACTTGGAGAGATTTTTGCTGTTCTTTAATTTATGTAACCAGAGCGTGGCAGCCCCATGACTACATCATAAATTCTTTAGATGCAGAGCCATGTTCTTCACCACCATGTGCCCTGTGAATGCTATTGTCTTCTCATAGACCATTACAAGGAAAAGCATAGTTATTGCCTTAGCCAGAAAGTAAGGGCATGAGATTGTTCTGTTTAGTTCAGTTTTTGTTTTCATTTCTTTTCCATTGTATAGGTCATTTTTTTCCCTCCAGAAACAAGTTGTATTGGGAAGACACTGAACGGAGAGCCTTGGCTGCTTTATCAGATATGATGCTTTCTGCAGCAAATAAATTTTTATTTTGGTAACAAAATAGCTCAAAGAATAATGATGTTTATTATCTCACATAAGTGGAAGGCCTGAGATAAAGTGGTTTCAAGGTCATACCATCAAGTAGTTTAATAAAGATGTCAAGAGTGCAGATTTTCACATCTTTCTATCCTGCCATCTGCAGAGCACTGGCCCTTGACCTTGTTGTTCTTTGCCTTCACTGTTGAAGATGGGACAGCAGCTCCTAGCATCAAACCCAGACAACACAGAACAATTTCTCAGTTGTATATTGATTTTAGAGTAAGACAGGACTCCTTGGCTCCACCTCATGGTAGTTTCTTCATGTCACCTTGACTAGTGTTTCATCAGGAGCATCTTAAAGTCAGTCTCTCTGAGGGGATTATTTTCAACAACATATAGCCGTTGTGTAGTTTTTAAACAATCAAAGAGACATTTTTCTCTGTCCAGCAAAGTAGATTTTTTCTTTTTTTATTGGGTATTTATTTCATTTACATTTCCAATGCTATCCCAAAAGTCCCCCACACGCTTTCTCACCCACTCCCCCACCCACCCATGCCCACTTCTTGGCCCTGTCGTTCCCCTGTACTGAGGCATATAAAGTTTGCACGACTAATGGGCCTCTCTTTCCACTGATGGCACCGACTAGGCCATTTTCTGATTCATATGCAGCTAGAGACACGAGCTCCACGGGGGTACTGGTTAGCTCATATTGTTGTTCCACCTATAGGATTGCAGATCCCTTTAGCTCCTTGGGTACTTTCTCTAGCTCCTCCATTGGGGGGCCTGTGGTACATCCAATAGCTGACTGTGAGCATCCACTTCTGTGTTTGCTAGGCGCCGGCATAGTCTCTCAAGAGACAGCTATATCTGGGTCCTTTCAGCAAAATCTTGCTAGTGTATACAATGGTGTCAGCGTTTTGAAGCTGATTATGGGATGGATCCCTGGATATGGCAGTCTCTAGATGGTCCATCCTTACGTCATAGCTCCAAACTTTGTCTCTGTAACTCCTTCCATGGGTGTTTTGTTCCCAGCAAAGTAGATTTTAACTACTGTATTGCATTGATTGGAAATACATTTCTTCTATATCTTGTTTTGTTTAAAAAATTAATTTGATTTCATGATATTTTTCAAGATGACCAGGGCTACACCGAGGAGTAAGAAAAAACTTTTCCTTTATTCTGTTTTAAATAGAAGCATCACTACAATTTTAGATGAACAAAACTCTACTGCCTTCCCACCCAGCATCAGCGCCTAGACCTGTAAAGTGCTCTGTATTCTTCTATAGCTTGTGGCTACCAGAAAGGGAACTATTTCAGTATTATTCACAAAGATCTATGTTTGTGTATTAATATATTAGAAATACTGGTTTGAATTATCCCCAAGTAACAATTAACACCTAAAATAACTTTATTTTCCCAGCAGAATTAATTAAATGGAGGTAGAATTCTACATAGCCATCTCTAGCAATGAGGTTATAAAGAAAACTGTTGTAATAAAAAGAATCTGACTGTTAATTGTTGAAAGGTCAAGCAGCTTTTAAACGAAGTCCTCTACTTGCGTCTTCATCCTGTACATGGCCACAGGAAGATCCAGTGTATGCTTCTCTTTTCAGGTCATGGAGAGAGCAATGATAGAGGATCTTTATAGTGTGCTGCCTCACCCACCAAAGCAGGGAGGACGGACTGAGGAAGTACTCCCTAGTCTACTAACGCTGAGAGCTGAACATGATAAATCGGGAAACTCAAGAAAAACCTTTTAGGCAGAGTGATTTTCCATCCCGAGGATATATATTACTAAACTCTGCAGATAATATTATCTTCTGCATGCAGAGAGGGATACTGAACAAGAGAAGGGTAGCGTTTGCTTCTGAAAACTCATTATTGTCAGCAACGATCAATTACTTTTTACTAACGCACATATGGAAGTAATGGATCATGTACTTAGAGTTTTTTTTTTTTAAATCCCAATTACTATAGAACACTCCCAAATAATTTTGTACATGTTTCTGATTTAAATTGTGTATTAATTGGTTTGGGCACTAAGTCAGACTGTCTGACACTAATGATAAAGTTGGGTGAGCAATCTGGTAATGAAAGAAGCTGGACAGAATTGCTGTAGGGATAGAATTCGTCTAAGAGTTCTAATTTCCACTATTTATTAGGGGAAACTCTCCCATGTCCCAAGAAGTAGATTACATGTGTATACTTATTTATCACAGTGTATTGACTAACTTGTTTGAATGTATTTTCCAGGAAACACATTTTAAAAAGCAAAAATCATATTCCTCATATTAAAAAAATGGAACCAAGAATGGTAGAGGAAGATTAGTTACTTAATGATATTATAGGTCTCCAGATCTTAGCACAATTAACTGCATGATGGAAGTACCATTCAGGCTTTGGGACCCAGAATGCAGGCAGCAACAGCAAAGACCTAACCCATGAAAGCCCACAGTCTGGGAACGTCCCTAAATGTACCGACTTTATCTCTGGCTTTTGCAGTTCTTATCCTGGCCAACTGAGGTGTGTCAATCAAGGATGAGGCTTTTGTGCTTAAAAACTTACCTCAGCTCTGGACTGAACTGAGATCTTGGACACCCAGTGTAGTCGCCACTGGAAGAGAAGCCAGTGCTATTGACTGCTGAGCCATCTTTTTTCTTTTGAGAACTCTCTATTTCAACCTGTGGGTTGTAACCTCCAAAGGGGTCACACATCAGGTATCCTGGATATCAAATATTTACATTACATTTCATAACAGTAGCAAAATCGTAGCCATGAAATATCAATGAAATAATTTTATCACTGAGGGTCATCACAACGTGAGGGACTGGATTAAGGATCCCAGTATTCGGAAGTTTGGGATCCACGGTGTCTATTTAGTCAGGCATTTATAGAGTGGATGATTTGGTTTTCCATGTTTAATTTTTTTCAGCTCTTCATATATACTCAATATTAATTTCTCATCTGTTTTATAGTTGGCAAAGATGTTTTCCTTGCTATATGCAGTCTCTGCTCTGGTAAGTGTTTCCTTTGCTGTGCATATACTTTTTAATTTCATAGAATCCTATCTGACATGTCAGTTCTTAGCATTTCTTGTGCTAGTGTAGTTCTTTCCAGAAACCCTTTGCCTGTACCTATATTTTGAAAAGTTTTCCCTCTATTTTCCTCTGATAATTTTAGTTTCTGGTTTTATATTAAGATTTTTGATCTAGCTTCATTCTTTAACATATGAATATCCAGTTTTCCCAGAACCATTTATTGAAGAGGTTTTTCTTCCACATTGCACATTTTTTATATCTTTGTTGAAAATTAAGAATATGTAGCTGTGTAGCTTTTTAAATGAACCCTCTTTTTCACAGGTCTACACAATCTGTTTTTTTGTGCCACCACCATAATGTTTTATTGTGATGGCTCTACAGTATATTGGAAATTAGGTATTGTCGTAGCTTCTGAATGCCTTTCTGCTTAGAATTGTTTCTGCTGTCTCTGGTCTTTGGCATTGCTAAATGTATTTTAATTTTTTTTTCTAGTTACTGAAGAAGAACATTGAAATTTTACTGTATCAAATTAGTAGTTTGCTTTTGGCAATATAACCAGTTTTACAATATTATTTCTGCCGTTAAAATAAAAAGGAGAGATATTTCCATAATTTTAGAGTGTTCTTCTTTTCTTTAGTGTCTTTAAAAATATTTTTTTGATATTATAACATTATTACATAATTGCCTC
Source organism: Mus musculus (assembly GCF_000001635.26). NCBI lineage: Eukaryota > Metazoa > Chordata > Mammalia > Rodentia > Muridae > Mus > Mus musculus. Next base: position 45,997,296 of record NC_000076.6, read on the forward strand.
CACCCTGCTTCTTCCTCTAAACTCACCCAAATAATCCTTCTCACTCTGCTTCCCATTCATTGGCTCTTTTTCATCAAATGTCGCTACATGCATATATGTGTATGTGCATGTGTATGTGTACTTGTATATAAATATATATTCTTAAATATATAAGTCCAACCTGCTTGTTCTGCATAATGTTATTTGTATGTACTTTTTCAGGGGTGCCTATTTGATATTGGATAACCAACTGGCATGCTCTTCCCTGGGGAAGACTGTTCATCCCACTCTCAGCACTCCTTAGTTGTCTGCAGTTCTTTGAGCAGGGTTGAGGCCTCCTGAACATTTTCTTGTCCTCTTTGGCATTGTTGTCCTTGCTTACCTCATGCTCACCAGTCATGCTGGTGAGACATTATGGGCACAGCTTCTGGCATTACTAAGAGGCAAATCTCGCAGCAAACTCCTCCAGCTCTTACAACCTTCCTCTCCTTCTTTCAAACCATTCCCCAATGGACCTCTGCATTTCTTTGTAGTCTGTTGGCTTTGGCATTCCTAAGTGAATTTTAAGATTTTTATCTAGTTATTAAAGAACATTGAAATTTTACTGTGTCAAATTATCTGGAGTTTGTTTTTGGCAATATAACCAGTTATACACTATTATTTCTGCCAATAAAGAAAAAATTCTTTTCCATCCATGATGTTATTAACTTGGGTCTTTCTCTCTTTTGGTTAGTTTGGCTAGGAGTTTGTTGGTTTTGCATATTTTTTTTCAAGAAAATAAACCTTTTGTTTAATTAACTCTGTGCTATTCTCTTAGTTTCCATTTCATTAATATCTTCCTGATCTCTATTGTTTATTGTAATAAACACTTTTGGGTTTGGATTGGTCTTATTAAAGCCTTGAGGTGCACCACTGGGCTATTTATATCTTTATGATTTTCTAATTAAAGAACTCATAACTACAAAATTTCTAGTTAGTGTCACATTGTCTATATGCTGAAGGTATTTTGTATTTTCATTTTAATTTAATTCTAGGAATTTTAAAATTTCACTTGCAAAGTTTTAGGGACTAGTTATCCGAGAGTATTGTTAATAGCATGAGTTATTTGGATTTTTTTTTTTTTGTTTGTTAAAGCTTGCTTTTTGTCTTAGAATATAGTTTATTTTAAAGAAGGTTACATGAGCTATTGAGAAGAACACACTTTCTGTCTAAAATTTCCATTTTATCTATGAAGTTTCTTTGTTGATTTTTAGTCTGGGTTACCTATACAGAAGTGCAAATAAGAGGTTAAAATCACCCACTCTTAATTGTACCAGGGTTGTTCTGATCTTTTATACCTGTTGGTGGTTTTTTTGTTTTTAAATAAAATTTGACCTCCTAACATCTGTTGCAGAGATCTACAATTGTATACATTCTCGATGAACTGTTTCTCTTATTAATAATGTAGTAGATTTCTTCATCTCTTCTGATTATTTTTGACCCGAGGTCTATTTAATTGTTATCAAAATGGCCACACCAGCTTGTTTTCAGCTTACTTGATAATTGACCTCCATTCTTTGCCTCTTAGGTTTTAGGTATCCCTATCAGTGAAGTATGTTTCTGGGAAACAACAAGCAGTTATAAGTGGTTTGTAAGTGCTGTCAGCTCACCTGCATTTCTCTACTATTGGGTTGAGGCTACTCACATTTCAGGTTGTTATGAGATATTTATCAGCTTTCTTGTGTAGTCAGTTGAATTACTGCTTAGTCTCTTTTTATCCCGTCTAGTATTAGGCATTTGCTTGTTCACTGTGTTGATCTACATTTCTTCCTAGATCTCTTTTATTCACTGGTCTTTCACTCTTTTCCCTGTCTCTCTTGACTGAGAACGCTCTTTTCCCTCCTTTATGTATACTAGTCCTTTCAATATGTTCTACAGCCCTGATGTGGTGGCCAGAAATGGTTGTAGTTCATGTTTCTCTTGATGTTTCTTTATTTTCTTGTCAGCTTTAAAACATGCATTTTCAGTATATAGCAATCCTCATTGGTAGTTATGTACTTTCACTGCTTGGAATATATCATTCTGTGCTTTCCTTGGCTTTTAGGTTGCAGTGAATGATATATATATATATATATATTTTTTTTTTCTGATGTGTTTTTCTTTGTGGGTCAGTGGTATTTTGTTATAGTTTTATTGTTTTTTGTATATTTGATATTTTGATTATAATTTACTGTGGAGAGGCTCTTCTCTAGTCATGTGTATTTGAAGTTCTATGGTTCTTGTGCTTTGATGTTTGTTTCTTTTTGAGAGCATTCTTTTTGAATGAGTGCAGACTGGATGGTCATTAAAGAGTTGTGTGGTGTGTCCTCATGATGGCACTGAAGTAAGAGGAAGACCTTCAAGTAGAGGTGTGATGCACAGAACCACTTATGTTCTTGATGGTACTAATGTGGGCATACCTGTTAATGTTACTTTATGGACCTGTTGTAAGTTGAGTTAAATAACAATGGTATAGTACGTTCAAATAGCTGTCCCTTATTGACCCCTTCAATGTGGAAGTAGTGTCTAACTGCTTTTTACAATATCAATTTTGCTTTATGATGCTTCTTAACAACGTTTGAGGTAGATAGGTGATGTAACTAAGCCAGAGAAGAGTTAAAAACTTTGTTAAAGGGATATATATATATATATATATATATATACACATATATATATATAATCATTTAATCTGTTAATTTAATATAGATTATTTAAAACACTGTGGTTACTTTTTAAAATTATAGTCTCATAGAACTTAAAGATACATAGTAGAATTAAAAAGAATTAAGCAAATGTATATGCATATTTATAATTTGTGATAGATATAGAAAAGAGGCAGTTTATTTGAAAGGAAAGAGAGTGACCAGCTGTAAGGCTACAGTGGAAACAAAAGTGATAGACATCTGAGAATTAAGCTCAGCATATCAGCGGGATCTTCTGTAGTTCTCTGGAATATCAGGAAAGGGAGAGACTAAAGGGATCTATTTGGTAATAGTTTTATTTAGTAATAATATTAGCAGTGCATGTAGAAAGCTCTAGCCTAGCTCAGTTAGATTGTTATCTGATTGAATAGTAGCCTCATTTTATTGTACTATTCATTTCTTTGGTTCGTTTCATGTTCTCTCCCCATTGTTAGAATAACTTACCTTTGTAATACATAGTCAAGTCTATCAAAAAGTAAGTGGGGGGTCCGAAGTCGTTTTGACTGTGTTAAACATGCTCACTCCTATGCTAACCTTTAGATGTTGACCTTTGTTCTCCATCAATAGATTCATCATTTAATTCTCAACATTCAAGTAGCAAAAATGAAAAATCAAAATGTTTTAAGACAAAGGGAAGCTCTGTTTATCTCTCTGTTTCATAAATAATGAAACCCAAGAAGACAAAACAAACAAAACAAAAGAAACAAAAAAAAACCAAAACAAAACAAATAGGGGAGCATAGAAAAGAAAATGGAAGAAATATAAGTATACCCTTGATGTTAAACAGTGCATATCCTCCTCTGTAGCATCCTCCTCTGTAGCTTGATGCTGCTAAAATGAACCTGTGTTTTACACTTGATGATACTGTAGAACTGAAGAAACACGTTAAATAAATAGCTTTGGCTCTAGACTCCTACATGGATCTGATGAGTCCAAAAGAGGGGCTCATCAGTACTGTGTGTGTGTGTGTGTGTGTGTGTGTGTGTGTGTGTGTGTGTGTCTATGTCTTAGGAAGAAATGGACTTGGATATTGTGCAGATTGTGTACTTTGGCCAGTGTGAGAGAAGACATCTAGAGTTATGTGAGACAAAGGACTTGCTTTCCAAAGCAGTAGTTGTTGACTGTGGTGGTTTGAATAAGAATGGCCCTCATAGGCCCATTAGTAAGTATGGTCTTGTTGGTCTTGTTGGAGTACGTGTGGCCTTGTTTAAGAAAGATTGTCTTATTCTCCTCCTTCTGCCTGCAGATCAAGATGTAGAACACTCATCTCCTCCAGCACCATGTCTATCTGCTCATTTACATGATTCCCACCATGATGATAATGGACTAAACCTCTGAAAATGTAAGCAAGCCCAAATTAAATGTTTTCATATATATTTGTTGCCTTGGTCATGGTGTACCTTCACAGCAATAAAACCCTAACTAAGATAGAAGTTGGTACCAGGGCTGGATGTATTGCTGATAGGCTGGCTCCTGTTTTGTTTGGAGGAATGTGGACTTTGAGGGTTTGTATTAGAACAGCTGTTGAACACTTTAAGTGGGGCTTAATGGGCCATTCTAGCAGGATCATGGAAGACAGTGGTGCTGAGTATGATTTGAAGTGTGGGGGCCTAGCTCAAGAAGTTTCAGAAGAGAAGAATTTTAGTATGTTGTCTAGAGATATTTTGGTGAAGAATGTGGGTACTTTTTGCCCTTGTACAATGCGCCTTGGGCTTAAGTGAAGAGTTTTCAATTACTTCTATTGGCTGAGAAAATTTCAAAACAGCATAATATTGGCTGTTGTGTGGTTATTAGTGTTTACTCTAATGGAGATTTATAATAAAAAGGGAACAAGCTGAACAAGTAAAAATACAGACAGAGGAGGAAATGGGCACCAGGAAATGGAATGGAGCTAAGTCCTGTGTTTAAGAATATAAACAGATTAAGAAATAGAATAAAGCCTCTTCTCTGCCCTGCAGTGACATGGGCAAGGGACAGATGCCCCACACATAGCCCTTTGCCACCTACAACCAGCAGGAAGAAGAGCAGGTCTGTGGGGTCATCAGAGTGGGAGAGCTGGCACTACCCTTCACCTACTGCAGCTCTTGGCAGAATGGGCATTGCATCTTACCTGGGCAATGTAGCCCTGGATGTGCGGGTTTTGGGTTTTGGTGAGCTAAACCTGAAGGTATGAGCATAAGATTTGGTCCTCCCTCTGGTCTGCTGTGGAGTGCCATGGGCAAGGAAGATGGCCTTTTGTCCTTTCTTCCTTTTGCCCTCATTACTTACTTCAGGCCAGAGAGGTGACCCTGACTAGGTTATGAGAACAGGAGAGCCTGCTCTGTCTTTCATCTTCTGCAGCACTTGGGGGAACAGGTTCATTGCCTTACCTGGGCACACAGTAAGTAGAGCTGATCCTGGTGGCAGAGATTGCAAGTGAGTTGGTCCTGAGCTCATGAGAATAGAACTGGCTCTGCCCCTTGCTGGTGGAGACATTGTATGAGTCAGCGGGGGCAGGGCAGGAAACTCAGCCTGGTAGTATGAGTTCAGGAGAACTGGTGGACCGACCAGCTCAGACACCTCTGAGGCTCAGATCCAGGGCTTTGAATTGGTCCAGCCCAACATTTACCCCAGCCATGAACTGCTGTAGTACTTAAAGAGGCAAGTCCTACAGACCCAAACTAAAGAACCTCCATGAAACAGAACAAACATAGGATATGCGAGAAGAGTTCCAGTGAAGCTCCAGTGTTGATAGTAGCAGAAGCTAGAGGCTTCATACTAGATCAATGTATCATTGCAATGAACATTTGCAAGCAAAGAAGTATGGACAAATGGTTATACTGTGAGACACACTGTGTGTGACCTACTACAGCTTCCACAATGAGTTTTTTTTTTTTCCCCTCTGTTGGGGAGGAGGTTGCAAGGGTGGAAGGTGGGTACAAGGAAAGAGTGAGATAAATGGGGTTGAGGTGCATGATGCGAACTTCACAAAGAACCAATTAAAAAGGAAAAAGGAATGGAATAAAGGAATAAATGGAGTGACCTCAGGGCAAGACTCTATCAGCTAAGCTTCCAACTTGTGAAGATGAATTAAAGAAAAGCTTACACCCAGGTATGGTGCTGCACACCTTTAGTCCCACCCTCCAAAGGAAGAGGCTGGTAGATCTCTGAGTTTGAGGCCAGCCTTATCTACAGAGCAAGTTTCAGGACATTCAAGCTTAGGCAGTGAAGGAAACCATCAAAACTAGGAAGCTAGTAAAGATGTAATTGAACAAGGGGGCCATGTTTCAGTCCTAGCATGCAGCAGAACTTGGCAGATTTGGCGACATGGTTCTGGCTTTAGAGTCAAGGATAGAAGAAAAGGATTATGGGATCTCCATGACTAAGGAAAGCTGCTGAGGCCAAGTATGTGTCAGGGGTGTTCTTGAATGGAAAGACCATTGTGAGAAGCTGTGAAGGCAAAGCCTTGGTTACCTTGGAGACCCCAAAATGGTGGAGATGACAAAGCCATGGGATATCTTCTGAGGATAGCTGCTAACATGGAGTGGCACCAGCCAAAGAGAAAGAAATTGCTCGGTAAGCAAAGATAAGAGGAGTTGGAGATCTAAAGAGTGCTTTGACATCAGACATGGACGTGCAGAGTTTAATTTGTCTTCCTGGTTTTTGGTTTAGCTTTGGTTCAGTATTTCCTCACTATGCTCCCGTTTGGAGTGGTCATGTATGTCTTGTGACATTATATGTTGAAAGTATGTAATTTGCTTTTTTATTTTTATTTTACAGGTGATTATAGTTAAGAGATTGCATGAATCTCAGAAGATTATATTGGGCTAAGCAAGAATGAGACTGTTGTAGACTGTAGGGACTTTTGAAGTGGGACTGAATACGATTCTGGATTGTGTTATAGTTACAAGCCTTTGAGGAACAGGAAGTGGAATGTGGTAGTTTGAATAAAAATGGCCCCCATATGCCTATAAGGAATGGTACTATTAGCAGGTGTGGCCTTGCTGGAGAAAGTGTGTCTCATTCTTTTCTTACTGCCTTCAGATCAAGATGTGGAACTCTCAGCTCCTCCTGCACCATGTCTACCTGCATGCTGCCATGCATCCTACCATGATGATAATGGACTGAACTTCTGAAACTGTAAGCCAGGCCCAATAAGATGTTTTCCTTATAAGAGTTCCCATGGTCGCGGTGTCTCCTTACAGCAATAAAACCTCAAGATAAGGATTTTCTCTTTGGATCATCTTTGTTATAGGATGAAGATGCCCAGGATGTTGCTCTAGGAAGTGGTAGTAAGAACAAAGACCAGCCATCCTGGTCTATACTGAATTGTTGTTAAACAACCAATTTAATCCTGTTTACCTAAGTTTGAAGATCCTTGCTTGTCAGATCCCAGAATTTCCAGTTTTAATGTAGTTTAGTTTATGGTTAGCAGAGGAGTTTAGAAGCTAGTTGTCAGACAATTGTTAAAGAAGATAGCACTCAGGAAAAAATTAAGTGGTACAGTTTTCATGTTGATGTTTGGAAGTCAGTTCAAAACAGTGCACAGTTACAGAATTAAAAATACACACCATTCCTGTTAGCTTAAGTCTGTTAGTCAGGGTGGAGTTTTCAATCCCACTTGGGAACTGCAATAGAAATAATAGGATAAATAAATAGAAATAGAAATATAAACGAAATGTCAAAACATTCTAAAGATGAAGTTTAATCCTAGAAAGTCAACAGAGTATAATTTGAAAACTTCATTTAGAAGTATTTTCTTTGCTTTTAAGATTTTAGAAATAACCCAACAAAGGTGGTGTTTAGAACAGTTCTTCCTTTTACAAATTATGACTTTCTAGTTAAGTGTCTTCTGATACGTCATAAGGGTTCAAAGATGAATAAAAAGTTGCCAGAGCTCTGTATTTGCATAATGACTGCCATCAGAGCCTCCTGTGGCATTCTAATCCCAGATCCTGTTCAAATGTCCCTTCGGCAAAGCTATTGCCATCAGGTGAGGTCTGCTCTTGGCCTTTGCCTTCAGGTGGTAAGACTTCCTCTGGGAAAAAGAAATAACTCATGGTATAATCTGCCAACGCCACAACTTCAGTATTTCAGGTTGTCCTTTCCAAAGGATAAGGTCAGGGAATAAATCTTCACCACAGAATGTCATGAACGACACAAGCCAGAGTCTTTGTGAAAAAGAACTTGGCTTCACACAGATATACAAACGAAGATATAAAACCTAGTCATAGCCTATATATCAACCTTGTCAGAAAGGAAAACGTAAGACACTTGAGAAGGGAGAGCATTTGCTTCCCAGCTGCCTTAGTTCTTTATTACTATATATACCTCCATAAACCAGACTATCCTGGATCAGTAGCATATTCAAAGCCTCAAGGAATTCCGTCATTTGGATACTTCATTTGTGTGTGGTCTTTCTTTACTTAATTTCATTATCAGAACATGATGATGTTTCTCCATTTCCAATTTTACTGATAATCTCCCAGTCTGCATGTATGGGTTTCTTTCTTGATTAGGAATTTGCACACAATGCAGCAAATAAACTCAAGGTCAAGATCACCCTCTAACCAGTGATCTTGACCTTGAGTTTATTTGCTGGAAAAACATGGGTTTCATGTAGTTCCTATGACTTTTGGTAAGTGAAAACAAATGAGAAAAGCTGGCAATGCACCTTGAATGGCCATATGTTAGGGAACTTGCTAGGGCCTGTGCAAAGAAGACAGGAAGCTACATCATCCCAGCTCAGTGTGACACTTAGGACGAAAGAGCATTTGCTCCAAAAATCAAGCTAAATTTACTTATGCCAGAAAGACCTACCTCAGGAGCAAAGACACAAGGGCGAACCTATTTGAGAACAGAGACAGACTATTTTCAATATCAAAGAAAGGTCTTTGATAGTCTTTCTTTACAGCTTAGTGCCTCTTACTCAGAGTAAGGCCCCAGCTGATGGTGAGGAAATGGATGGCTGAATGAAGAAATTCTCCAGTCATACCAGTGCACGACTTTAAGTAGTTGCATGTGCATGTTTCAATAAGATGAGAATAATTCTCCTGGCTAGGCTTTACTTTCATCAGTAATAATTAGCTCCCTCTATACCAGCAGTTCTCAACTTGTAGGTTGTGACCTCATTGTGGATGTTCATTGACCTGTTTACAAGGGTTGCCTGAAGCCATCCAAAACCACAAATATTTATATTATGATTCATAACAGTAGCAAAATTATGGTTATGAAGTAGCTAGGAAAATAATTTTATGGTTGGGGGTCGCCACCACATGAAGAACTGAATCCGAGGGTCACAGTGTTAGGAAGGTTGAAAAACCACTGCTCTAGGCTGTGTTTGTCTGATCAATGATTTCCAACTGATTTTAACTTTTAGAACATGTATGTCTGATTGGGACCAGAATGTCAAGAAGTAGACCATTCATAAAAAAAGAAGTGTATCATTTATATAAGACAGCTTCACAATGGGTGGAAACAGAACTTGCTGAGATTATGCTGTCTCTATATAGCATTAGAGAAAAGCTATTTCTTCCCTCTAATTATGCAGCTTGGATGACGCTCTGGGATACAAACTACTTGGAGCTTAAGAGAGCACACAGCAGCTTGAGTCAGTATTGTCAAATGAATGTACAAATGAATAGCAATAAAAGCAAATAATAAAACGTTTTTTTTTCTTGGCATTTAATTCAAATATGCTACAGCACAAATGTGTTATTTGAATTCCTTTCACATGTAATTAAACTACACAGAGAGAAAAATCTGGCAAACTGAAGGCCAGGGAAGGACAGATAAAAGAATAGACAATTCCTCAGAGCATTTTATCAGCTTGCCATCATCCCCTCTGTATTTTGATAAGAAGGAAAAAAAAGTCTAGTATTTGAAGGTCTGGTGAAAGGCTCCATATAACTGTATAAATGTGTTATTAATTGTAGGAGCAGAATTTTAGTTTCAAACTGTACTTTGTGCTCTTAAAAATACAGTAATAATTGTGGAAGACAGCCACCTGCAGAGCTTTTCTGGTGGCTTCTGACCTGCCCTACATCGTTAATAGAGCTAGTCTTACTAACAGGGTTGATGTCATACCAGTTTCTTCTGTCTCACAAAATTATTTAAAGATGTGTCTTTAACCACCCCCACAGTGCCAAGCTGCTCTATAAATGTCAGTTTTCTGCCATGAGGAGAATTATCTTAGATAATGTCACACCATCTCTTGAGATGTTAATCTTTGTGCTTTCTTGTATTTGACCCTTCCTTTATTCAGCTGTAGGTATTTCCATTGCCCTGGGGGATCAAGATTCATAGCAGAGGTGCAAAGAGGAAAGTTACAGTAGGAACAGTACTTTTGAAAGTTCAGCCCTTTGATAGTTTACATTTCGTTGAGAAAGGATCATAGATAGTCTGAAGAATTGAAGTCTTCCAGTGTCCGGAATTCACTGGGTTCTGTCTGAGCTGCCCTTAAGATACTGTCTTTATTCAGGACCTCAGAAGAATCCTGACAATGCGAGTGAGAAAGTCTCTGGGTTTCCAGAGGGACAGTGATGCCTACGAAGCAAAAAAATGTTTCCAGTATGAATTTTTTTTGAAGGCTAGAAAATGTTCTGTAAGCTCCACACTAGCTCTCTGCAGCCTTCCAAATCCATGATGAAACATCAGCCTCAACAGTGACTCTTGCTTTAATTGGCAAAGAGGATGTCTTTAGATAACAATGATATTTCATTTTGGAGGTAAGTCTTCACATGTAAAGGAACTGTTCTTCTAAGATTATGATGCATTCTCACTGGCCAAAGGGAAGTCATCATAGACCACACAAGGACATCAGGTCCATTTCTTACACGTTCTACCCACAACAGAACTCTGGTTCCATTCGGATCCCTGGCACTCATTGTCTGCTGCATCCTTGAGTAGTTTCACCAAGAGTTGGTCCTTTGATTGTTATCACCTCCTCTCTAAGATATTTTGTTTCTTCCACACCCCACCACCCTCCTGTTCTGTATATTTTCTCTGCAACAATTACAGCACATTAAGACATTGAATGCCCTGTTCAGTAGTTGTAGTTTGAATAAGAATAGGCTCGTGGAACTCTTTCAGAAGAATTAAGAGGTATGGTATGGACTTACCAAGGAGGTATATCATTGGGGGTGAGCATTGAGGTTTTAAAGTCCATGGCCAAGCCCAACACCCACCCCCTCTGCTTACAACTTAATGGATCAGATGTGAGCTCTCAGATACCTACCTACCTGCCTGACTCTGTTTCCTGACATGCTAGTCATCACCAACTCTTTAAACTTGATGCAAGCCACCAATTAAATGCGTTTTGTCTACTAGTTGTCTCAGTTCTCAGCAATAGAACAGTAACTAAGAGTAGTAAACTAGAGAAAAAACATTGTTTTTGAGTTTTAGTGGCCATTTTACTGAAACTCATTACATTCTGATACTTCTTCATTAACCAAAACAAGTAATTCAAAAGCCAAATAAGAACACATTAGTAATATCAACAACAACGAACATGAACCAAATCTAAACTTTTGCGTTCTTAGTAGAGGTGGAAATGGGAATAGGAAGAAGTAAGCTTTACGGAATGGCACAGTCAATATCAGAGCTAAGAGAAGATAGCAAGGGGCATCCGAGTGAGATGAGGGGTAGGAGTGATAGTATGGGAAGATGATATGTCTTCTAGAGAACATCACTGAGTGATTCCATTTTGGGAATAGGGAGCACGTTTACTCAGGATATCAGAGGGAATACCTAATAAAAAGACTCTTTGAATGTCAAACTTTTGTATTTGGTGAAAATCATCAACGAAGAACAGCTTGCCATTCAGTTGAAATCTTTTGAAGGGACAGACACCTTTTCCCTTTGGTCCAAAGGCATTCCAGAGAATGTGATGGTGGCCAGAATGTCAAGAAGGCACACTACGGGCTGGTGAGATGGCTCAACGGTTAAGAGCCTTGACTGCTCTTCCGAAGGTCCTGAGTTCAAATCCCAGCGACCACATGGTGGCTCGCAACCATCCATAACGAGATCTGGCACCCTCTTCTGTCTGAAGACAGCTACAGTGTACTTACATATAATAAATAAATATAAGAAAAAGAAGGCACAGTACACATAGAATTAGAGGGAGTGGGTAGTGGGAAAGCAGCTCCTTGTTATGATCCAGAGTCCCAGTTTCAGCAGTTTCAGCACCTGGACAGGGTGCAGTTTCATTGCCCTTAGCGGTATTTCACCCCCTAGAAGATTCCCGGGTATACAAAGAAAGCAGCCTTGTTTCGATTTTTGGAATACAGTGTTTTAGCTAGCTGCTATATTTCCTGCCCTGAAAAGGGATCCTGTCACCTGCTGCTGCTGGCTTCGCAGGGGACAAAGTTGTGCCTCGCGGAGGGGCCCGAATCTGAAAAGGTACTGTTCTAGAGTTGTTTGTAGTGAGTGATATCCTGGATAAAGGAGTAGCTGAGGCAAGCAATGGTAGGGAATGCTCAAGTCAGTCATCAGACAGCAAATGCAGAGCAGGCAGAGATGTACAGCCGACTTCGGCGTGGACCAACCGAAATGAGTGACCATGAAATACGCTTTGAGATAATGACCCTCTGCAGGCAATCTTGCCTCCAGAGAGATTTGGAGATGTTGGAAGATACTATGCTCACAACGCATAGTGAGAGAGCGTGCAACTAGCAAGTGGGACAAGGGTGGGGGAAGCTGCGAATGATGCCACAGAGCTCTCATTACACATTACATGATAGATAACGTTTGAAGCGCAGCATCACGGTCTTTGAGGTTATTGTTCATCTGTTTTTGTTTTGTTTTACTTTTTCTTTTCCTGGGTTGAATTTCAGGAAAACCACACAAGGACGTGATCCATTTTGGATTGGCTGGACAATGTGTGGCGGTGTTGGCACCAGCGGCGTGGTGCCTAGAGGATCGTGACTGCTGTGCCTGTGTCATGTGGCACTGAGAGTGCTGGGTTTCTCCACTGTCTACTTGTTTATGTCTGATCTTTCCTAGCCCTCAGCAGCTGGCCACAGGCTTGCTCTTGGGCACAGATGTAACCTTCTGGTACTTGTTTTGTCCGGTTCTGAGATGGCCATTTGCCTAACTGTGTCAGAGTTAACCTTCCTCTAGTTTAAAATGCGTCAGTCATAGAAGTCGGTGCCGCCCTGGGTCGGTCTTCTGCAGAGTCAGCTCAGCTCCTGCAACTTGTCTGTAGTTAGCGGACATGGAGACACAGGGCTCTGCACTTCGTATTCCCTCTGCCGCACTCTGCTCTTCCCCACATGCAGTGGCTGCTAAGTATGTCTTGCCATCACATCCTCCCTGCAACCTCTCAAAACTTTATTTGCTTAACGTCTAATGAAATGTTTATATTTGGACCATGCTGTGAAAACAGATATATATTTTAAAAGCCTTATTGAAAATCTCCTTAGAAGACCAAGATTTCCTGCGGTGTGAAAATACTTCTCCTTCTGTGAGAAAGGGAGAAAGCATCCCACAGAGTGTGGCAGTGGACGTGGACCCAGGGAAACGCAGCAGAACTTCTCTTATCTCAGTGAGGAGGGTCTGTGCATTCAGAGTGAGTCCTGTGCATATGACCAATATACATTGAGGGTTTTACTCCAGTTCTTTTCTTTGGAGGAAGGAGGTGTCCAGAGATGGGAACAGGCTGCCTAAGATGGGATCTTAGGCTGGGGGAGAAGTTTGAGGTAGGGACAAGGTAGAAAAAAAATTCCAGTTTGACTATTCAAACCCATTTATAGGCAGAAATAGCATAAGGAATATATTTTTGTGCTTTGTACATTTTCTTCACCTAGAAAGAGTGAGTGAGAGAGAGAGTGAGAGAGAGAGAGAGAGAGAGAGAGAGAGAGAAGGAAAGAAGGAGGGCAGGGGTAGGGGGAGAGGGAGATTGCTAATTTTAGAAATATCCCAGGCACAGCAGGGATGTTTTCTCTATCTAACCCAGTTATCTGCATGCTGGAAGGATGGGCCTGGGACAGAGACAGGTGCTACCCAAGACTGACCAGAGTGGCATCATCAGCTCTTTGAATAGGGCATTTCTATTTCATTCATTCCAACAGATTTGAAAAAATTCAGGTGTGTGTGTGGTGTTTACTAATTGGCAATCTACAAACTTTTCTTTTCCGGAAAACAACCCAGAGTATGTGAATTTAAAAAAAATATTATTGCTGTATTTAGGTTACAACATTAACATATTTTCTCCAATCTCATGTCTCTTTCCCCCTCTACCGATCCACATATAGCCCTCTTAGCTCTCTTTTCAAATTAATGGCATTTTTAGTTAAAAAAAAATGTAACTTTCTTTCCACTACATGTCCACACACAGACTGTTCTGCCCATTTTAGGTGTAGTAACTTGTCTCCCGGAAGTTTGATTCAGATCAAGTCTCCTTCTGAGAGTGTGTTCATGGGCTTTGGTGGACAAGTGAAGTGCTTTGTGTGTGTACAAAATTTTTATACATCTTCAAAATGTGTATTTAATGGCAAGGAAGCCCATACCTTACATGGATTTGGATAGGGGCCTCAGGCTTCCTGATGATAGAATATTGATAATCTGCTATTTGGAGCCTTTAGCAGTGAGTCCAGCAAGGGAGATAAGACATGGAAATAAATGGCTTTCAAGGAGGCAAAGCATGTTCAGGGCACTTTGAGTCAGGGAGATGACCTTGGGTGATGTACAGCTTACTGCAGCTTAAAAAACGATGGAGATGTGCACAGAAAAGCCGATGAAAGAAGTGAGCTCAGAACAGTTAAGGAAAGTCAGCTACAAAGTTACAAATAACAGCTTAGCTGTTTGTAAACCTTTGCGTAAACAATATAAAGACTTCCAAATGATATTAATGACTAAGTTCACTTTGTTCACCAGGTACGAAAACCTTCCAAATGGAATGGAGCAGTGTGGATCCCTGGTCTCCTCTGTTAGGTTGCATTTGTCTCGTTTGACAAGCGCACATTGGCTGTCACTCCTCACACCGTGGCCATGTTCTGTCAGCTGTCATAATGTCTTATCTAGACAATGAGCCGGTGAGTTTTTGCCGCAGTGCACATAGAGATTGAAATCTAAAGCTGAGTGGTTCTGACCAACCTTCTATTCTTCATGCGCAATCTTGCTTGAAGTGTCGCATACTGACCACTAGATGGCAATCCTACACAGGCAAGCCCAGCATCCACCTGCTGTCCTATAGGCTGGCGGGGATTCTCCATAACCCGGGAGAGAGCGAATGATCTCCTAGCTTGATGAACAAGCTGATGGAAGGGCCAGAATGTCAAATAGAGTTGTCTAAAGAGACTTTCAAGAAATCAAATCGATGATAACTGAGGTGACAAAAAGCAGGAAGTGCCTGTCTGCCTTTCACATTTACATTTTTAAAAATCGAGATGCCTCAGGAATGATTGTGGCTGGGCCACAGGAACAGTATGTAATTAGTATAAAACCTGAGTTCTTACCTCTCCCCAAAGCAGATTCTTTTCTGTCATTTCTGTTTTCCTTAGTCAGGCTTCTGTTTTCCAGGGCTGAGAGCTTTCTGAGTCTCAGATTTGACTTATTAGTCTCCTTCCCCTGTTATAAAAGCACATCTTATTGTTTGTTTACCCATCTGGCTTCCTGACTCTATTCCCCCATCTCTCAATGCTATCACGTCTGTATTGTAAAAACGATAATTACGTAAAAATTTTAATGGAAAATAAAAATTGAGAAGTAAGTAAAATTTTAATGGTAGTTACATAGAGAGCAACACAATGGTTCTATAGTTGGTCTGTCTAAAACAGTTTCCTCTCTCCAATGATGAAAACTGACACCACTGTAAATCATGGTTTACTCACGGTCACGTGTTCCATTCTGAAAAGATCTTCTCTGAGCTCTGCTTCAGCTCCTGTTGTCAGGAGCTCTGGGACCAGGAAGGATCTTCAATGATCCAAGTGCTTGTGACCCCAAAACGGCTCAAGTCTCAGGCTCTTTCTGTTGCCAGGACTGTATAAGCCTCTAAAAGTCCTAAGAAGAGAGAGCTGCAGTTTGCTGTGTGTTGAAGAGCCTTGAAAAGGATGGAAGTTTCGGAACTGGTTTCTAGCTGATATTTCTACTGTATTTTCTGTATTGTAAGTTAGCAAGTGGTTTTTTTTTAAGTTGGTCTGCATTCTCAACAGCTGCATGGCAAATAAGTAAATAAGAATAAAGGGCTGATGAAGACAAGACTCCAAAACCCGTTAGGATTCTCAGCACCCTAATTCCACACAGCCCCCACAACATGGGGACTTTATTAACAGCATTTAAAGATCTGTTGACATTTGCTGGGCTACTTCTAACTCTTTCATACTTAAGTTTCAACATTATATCACAACCACCTATGCTTCCTCCTTTGCCAAATATTTCTATTTGCCACAATTTCTGTCATTTGTTCCAGAGTCACTGAATAATTTAGCTTACATTTTAATCCAATCTTGTGTATACAGAGAGTGCAGCCCTTGCCTAATTCTTATATTTACTGATCTCCAGAGGCAAGTGGTTTTGACAGTTTGGTACTTATTGAACCTATAATAGATAGTACTGATGCTTCTATTCTGACTCTGCTGTGAAGTGCAGGATGTGGGTTTTCCCTCCTTCCCCATTTGTTTGACCTCCGTGATGCACTGACCTAATCAAAGTTGTAGCTGTTCATCTGAAATTCATGCCTAACTGGGTTCTTGTATTTGTATGTACTAAATCCAGAAACCTAACTATCAACTACACAGGAACAATTCTGTCCTAACATGTAAGTTGGTTGCTCTTTATTTTGGCTTGATCACTTTTCAATGCGTTTGTTCTGAGAATCATGTGGCTCTAACCACATACCCGCTGCCCTAAACATTTCTTAGCTTTATTTCCTTAGACTGGACTATGTTTGGTTTTAGTGGTTGCATTGCTCACCACTTTATCTTCAAACATACGCTGCTGTGGAATTCTCAGGCAGTGCTGATCTTATATGGGTGGTCCAGTTGCCGGCCCAGCATGCTGGTTCCCTTCCTACTTCAACTTGCAGATAGATCCCTGCTCTCTCAAGACCTAGAGTGATATGTTTGGGCGTCCACTGTCTGTGTTTGTCTTATTCCACATCCTTAGTGTGAACTCACCTAAAGAGCAAATAGAAAACTGACATACAGAAGGACACATCCACTTCCTATTCATTCGTGATGGTGACCTTGGCCAAGGTTGAGATTACATGTTAAGAAAGAAAGGACGGGTTTACATAGTGACAAAGAGTGAAATGACGTTTTCAAGTCTGCTTCTTATCATTCCAGGCATCCTGAAATTTATGTGGTTACATGTAAGTAAGCCATTGTTGACTGGTTGATCTGGGTGGTAGTGAGGAATGATGCTGTTTTGTAGATATGTTAGGAGAAAATACCCAAGCCCAGGCAACCCAGCAGCTGATGTTCACAATCAGCATACACCAAGGATGTTGCCTTTCACCATGGGACCTTAAGATGAACAAATTATGCGTTTCTTCATGTATTAGTTGACACTATGCAGATTACTGTTTTAAAAATAAGTTACTGAAAAATGTCCAAAATATTTCAAAATGCAAATCACACTTCTTTTTCTGTTATTGCGTCAATACCTCTGAAACTGGGTGAAATATGAGTGCATTTTTACCTTTAAAACTTGGAGTTCAAATCAGACATGGCGGTTCATGTGTGTATTCTCAGGGCTTGGGAAGATGAAGAAGACTGCTGTGAATTTGAGGCTAGTCTAAGGCACAGAATGAGACCTTGTCTAAAACAACAAAACAACAAATGCAGCATAAATAAATTAATAGAAAATACAAATAAAAATAAAAAAGTGGAATTAAAATAGTTTCTTAATAGTTTGTTTGTTTATTTATTTATTTATTTATTTGTCAAAAGCAGAAAAAGGCAACCTGTCTCTAGACTTCAAGTTATTTAGTTAGTAAAACTCAAATTTGGAATTTGGTTAAGTTGCTTTATAGGAAAATATGGAGCCCTGACATACAGGCTTTGGAATTTAGCCCATTATAGGTTTGAATTAGTTCCCCCAATAACTGCATTTAACCTCATGAAGTATTACCCCTTAAATGGATTCTTGGAGGAATAGTAAATATATCAAAACCATAAATATAATGGCCTAAGAAGTGCATTAAGCTAGCCATCTAGAAAAGCATCAGAGAAAGTACGTGTCTCCAGTGTTGTGCTTCTTCTGAAACCTGCAGAACTGATGGAGAGGGCCCAGGCATAAAGGTATCTCAAACCACAGCTCACTCTTTCCTCCTGTGAGAAAATCCTAAAGACTTTTCAGAAGAAAGGTGCACACCACATATACCAGACATCTCATTACCATGCCTGAGTAAACAGAATGCTGAGTTTTTTAAAAATTAGAAAAATCAGTGATATGTTATTTTCCTGAAAATTGTTTTAGTTGTACTAAGTTGATCAAAATGAATACCTTCCTCCCCAAGATGGATGCTTTCTCGTTTTTTCTTCTGAATGACACACTCTTTGAAGGAACCCAGGTCACCTGTCTCCTAAGAGGTACCAATGGGATGTTCATGGCAAGCGCTACCACCACAGACACCCTGTGCTGCGGAAGGAATTGCACCTCCCAGTTTCACATGCTGCTTCTGCTTCAGTAGCTTAAATTCATTCCCCAAGAAACAATTAAGCATCTTCTCATTGTTGTGTAGCTGAGTTGAGCTGACAATCACACAACAGCACAATACCTTGACTGTAACGATGTGAAAAAGGCTTAGTTAGCAAACATCTGTTCGAAACTATTTTTTATCGAAAAAGACGTGAAGCACTGCTCTCTGCCTTCACCTTTTATTTCTGTACCAGTTCTTTGACATGTCTGCTGGCACTTAACATTTGATTAGGGAATTTGTGAGGAGCCTACTTTTAATAGGATTTTCAAAGGAAAATGTGGAAATTATACCCATAATAATATACCATGAATAATAATATTTGATTTTTTTCCTTATGAAATAAAAATGAAGATGATGCACTAGTTTCTGTTTTTTTTCTTTGGGTATATTTGGTTTGTTTCTTTTCTGAAACTGGATTTTATTTGAAGGTTTCCTTTTATTTTTAAAAGCATCCAGTACTGCAAGCAGAAATTGCTCGAGTGGACGTGAGATTTTTTCACATCAGTGCCTAGAATATTTTCCATGTCACTAATCCCCAGTGGGTGCATTTACCTACATTAAAAGGAATATTTCTAAACATTACCATTTCCACCAAAGTTATTTGATAGATCACTATTATTTATTGATATTGTGTAAGTCTTTCTGCCAGTGTAATCTTAATAAGTCATTACAGGTCCACTGGGTAAGCTGTTTTTTCCATTTCCCAAGCTTTAACGCCTGTGCTGTAAAGATTTGGCATTTAATAAATCACTGGAGGGCCAGCAAACACATTATATTCCTGTAGTCGAGGCTGTCTAGACAAAAGTGCATGGAGAGATCTTTCCACTCTAAGTAGCGGGAGAGCATTTGTTTGCCACAAATTGGCTCTGAATCAATTGCTCAGAAACTTGGCATCTCCAGGCCTACTTGGATGCAGGAGGAGGGCAAGACTAAGTGTTGCACGGGGTGCTGTTCTGCCTTCTAGTTTAATTGAATAACTGAGCGAGTGGCAATGTCTAAGAAACAACATTCCTGTGGGAAAATGGCTTCAGATTTCCTCCTTTTCAGAGTCTGGAAATACTATATCAGCCTTTCTGTCCCATGGCCTTTATGAAAATATGTAGAGGGCTTTTAGAGCTGGGCAAATGTTACCATTAAGGGGTATGTAGAAGGAGAAACAAGAGCATTTCCCCCTGATAGGCATGTAATATATATGCACATGTGTGTTTACCTTGTTCCCCACTTTGAAGGGCTATAGTTTTCGAGAGAATGAGGGAGAGGGCGGAGCCATGGAAATGGAGTGGACATTTCATGGCTGATGCACTTGAAGCATAGCTAAGTGCATTTCTGAGGGAAACACCCTCTAACAACAGTGTGTTCTGGTCTGATTTTCTTCTTTCAAGTAGGCTACCATCAGCTCTTTAAACTATTGCTATTGTATTCTTAGAGTAATCTGTGGTGCGATTTATGTCCCGGAGTAATCATAGTCTGTTGCTTACTATACACAATACATTGCTTCTTTTTAAATTATCTGCATTCTTAGCCTGGTTTCATAGTGGCCAATATTCTTATGTAGAGCATTCTACTTACTTAATAGGTCTTCTTAAATTTAAGGCGATTCTGACAAAAAAAATGGTAGAAATAAATTGAGTCACAGGTTATAAAGAGACCAATAATATAGAATTTCAATTACATATCTTAACTCATTAGTGTGGTTTTTGGCCCCTTCAATAAGTTTTGAATGTTTTTGCTTCCAACTGTGCATAAAAGCAACATCCACCATGGATGCTCCTTGAAAAGACCCCATCCTGCAGCTGATTCAGCTATGTACAGGTTTGGTTTTTGTATGAATGTCTTTTTTTTTTTTCAGCCTACAGTATCCACTCTGGATGTTATTACATTTGGACTCAAAATCTAACTTTTCATTTCAAGACATTTTAACACTGAAGAAACTGTCAGACGTGAATAAGTGTATATATTTGGGGGATAGGATTGAGCAGTGATGACACTCAAGTCTCCCACTGCTAGAGAGTGGAAGGAGTATTTCTCATCACCAGCACTGAGATGCTCTTGATGTTTAGGAAAATGCAGACATAAGAGCTCCGCACTGTGCACAGAGGATGGTTTTCAGTAGGGACAGTGATTCTTCCTCACTTATCTATACTTCTATCTCACTATTTCTTGATATGATTGTTTAGTGTCACTCTTAAGGCTTTGTGTTTTGGTCCTTTGATTAAAAACAAAACAAAACTGGTTCAATCTGAAATCATGAATTTTTAAGCCATGTCATCTTCTAGTAAGGTATTATACCGATGGCCATCTACTCTATAAATATGATCCAGTACTGATGTGGCTCTCTGGCAAAATGAATAATGTAGTGTTGTTATTACCTTTGAGTCCAAGTATTCTTGCAATATTAAAGAAGTAAACACAACTTCTAAGACTCAAGAAGTCCCTGGTGCTGATATGACTCAAAAGGTCCTTCCACCAAGTAATAATAGTTGCTGAGAAGAGGGGATTAGCTGGAGCGCTACCTACAAAAAACAAGGGGGAGTCGTGGGGATGAAGCTCTCATGAGTCATCACTCATGCCAAGAAGATGTTTTTCATGATGGATCTGTCTTCAACTTATCTATACTCTTGCAATTAACTCTTCTCCCATACTCCCGTAAGTAAGCCAATGAGCTCCCTGGTCCTCTAAACTAGAGATGAAATGGAAAATCATAATCTGAGGTCAAATTTAAATAGTTTCTTTAGTGTGACTCTGATGGGTTGCCTGGGGTGAAGAGATATTTATTGTATTTAAAAGTCATACAATATATTAGGCATGTCAAATGGAGAAAAGGTACTAAAAGGTTCCACTTCTCTGAGCCACTACATGATATATTCCCTCCCCCCCCCCCAAACAGTGAGGAAGGTTCTTAGATTAGATTTAATTGACTTAATTTCTATAATCTATATGACATTGGTCCATAAAAATGTCATTCAAGACTTTGAAAAACAGAATGAAACAATAGAAAGTTACTTCTGATAAAAAAAAAAAATTGTTGGGGGTAGAGAAAGCCAAATAAAAAATGAAAAGGTTAGTAGGGAAATTTTGTATTAACCAATAGCATAATCTATTTGTTTAAAACAGTTTCTTGATTCTGTTTCTTCTATTTCAAATTATCCAAGTACATATATTTAATATTTAACTTTATATGAGCTACAAGGAGATGTTGAGTTTTAATTCTTCATAATTAATGATTGAATCAATCTTTCTATCAGCAATAGTAAGAAAGTAACAATTTTATAAATTTATTTTTTTCTTTCAGTGTAGAAGAGAAAAAAATTGGAAGAATATCTCACGATAAGAAAATATTTCTCTTAGAAGTAAAATTCAAGACTACTGTAGAAAACATTTTCCTTTTTAAAAAAATTTTCCATATGTCTAGAGCATAAGGATGCCCAGAATAAATTCAACCTAGGGGCCATGCTAAAAAGGCAGCAAAACCAAAGAACTTTTATACATGATTGGCAAATCTCAAGAGTGCTAATTTAAAAGAATGCTAATAAGCAAAGATGTTTCTGTGAGTTTGGAATGCTTACCTAAATCTTGCAGCTGCCAGTTGGAGCTATGAACTTCGGTCCAGCTCTGTTGGCATCTAGCGTCCTCTTCTTTGGTCCAGATGTATCAGTGCTGGGAACACAAGTGATGAGATTCAATGTGCCTGGATTATATGGACACTGCTAGTTTGGAGAAATGGGGGGCACATCATAGCCTTATTTATGCTGATCTTAGAGACCCTTACTGATACTAAGTTCCATGGTAGAGCTGTTGTTGTGTGAGGTAGGTGCCAAGAATCACTGAAGTTATTTCCCAGAAAGGTAATATGTTGCTCTTGACTGTGCTAATGGTGTTTTAAGAGTGGGTGATGTTTTCATGGCAGCTTTGATACATATTGATTTACTTAAGTCTCATGATATACAACCCGATTAATTATGAGTATTATTCCTAGTTTATAGTGGAGGAAGCTGAGGGAAAAAAAAACCCAATTTGTACAAAGTTGTACAAAACCTGAAGGGCCAGGCTTCTAATCTATTTATCCCCCTCTGCCGTTTTGTAATTTTTATGTTGTAACACTGTAATCTGTTCAAAGGGATAGAGGGTAAAATGAAGCAGGCATAATACAGTGTATGGTAGAAGGTATTTTTAAGAAATGAAGTTACAGAGTGTTTTTAAGATATATAGAGTTGAAAATGAACACCCTCAGGGACCAAAGTGGCCACATCTCATCTCTCTGTTTTGTTCCTTACAGTGTCATTTTAGATATCTTATATTCACTTCAAATGCTATATTTTCCTTATGTATATGGCTGAAAAAGGCCACTGAAGCTCAACTCTTCATTAGAACTTAGAAAGTCACTATTGAATGAACTCTATTGGGTGCCATAAGGCGCAGCCATCTGAAAGGAAGGCAGGGCTTGTGAATGTCAAGGAGAATGACATTATTTGAGAATGGGTCTATCTAGAGAGGCAACAAAATGTCTATTGCAAAAAAGGCATGCTGAAAAATTTAAGGGCAACAATTTTTCAATTAGATCTTTGTGATCAGACACTACTGATAGTCTATCACTCCTTGTTGAGCAGGCCTATGTCTGTTCTTTAGAACTCTGCATGAAGATTTTAAATTCCTCTTCTAGACATTTAGTTGAAGTCATTCATGTGACTTACTTTGGAGAGTGAGATGCCAGTAGAAGTACTGTGTATCATCTACAAACCCAGGTAAGAATTAGTCTATGGTTCTAGTCTTCCTCTGCTGTGGTACTTGATTATCAAGGTCCTAACAGACAAAATAAATAGGGGCTAGAGTAAGCCTTTGCGTTTCAATGACAGATACGTAAGATTGAGAAAGAAAACAGGCATTGCCATTCAAACCGATTGAGATTTCTGGATAATCTTTTCAATATTTTGAGAAACAAGCATGCCATAAACTAAATTATATAAAATTGTAGCAATAACAGAAAAAAACGGGGAAAATATTCTCTTGATTGAAAACCTTGTTTTAGCAGAGATTCTATTGAACACATGGATTTTTTAAATAAAAAACAAAAGTTATAAGATAAAACAAAATCTAACATGTTTGATTTTCACAAAACAGGGGAAAAAAGCCCATGAGAAGTGACAAGAAACAGGTATAGTCATTACCACACTCAGGATTCCCATAAAAACATAAAACTGGAAGTCTTTACACACACACACACACACACACACACACACACACACACACACACAAAAGCACGCATGCACATGTACACACATGCACATCAGACCTGTAGTATAAAAAGAGAGAAGAAAATATTTAAATTAAAAACAGCATAAAAAATAATACGACAAAAATTTTAAACAGTGAATCCGTGACTTGATATCATGAGACAAGGCATGTACAAAGCCAAGTTGGGTTCAGTTTCCATTGGTCATCTTCTGCTGGGCATGCAGCCTACCTGAAAGAGTAATTTTTTAAAAGATTTATTTATTATTATATGTAAATACACTGTAGCTATCATCAGACTCACCAGAAGAGGGCACCAGATCTCATTACAGATGGTTGTGAGCTACCATGTGGTTGCTGGGATTTGAACTCAGGACCTCTGGATAAGGAGTCAGTGCTCTTAACTGCTAAGCTATCTCTCCAGCCCCCTGAAAGAGTAATTTGTTTCCTCGTGGAGATGTCCTTGGAGGAAACTAAATTTTTATTTGCAAGTGCACATTACTTGCAGAGTGTGTCTGAGTTAGGGATGGAGTCATATGTCCCATTCTTTCAGTTCTGGTGCAGAGCCTGTGCAGGCCTTGTACATGCTGGCCAAGTCTCTTAGTTTATGTGTACACCAATCATGTTGCCTTAAAGGGCCTTTGTTTCCTGGCGCTCTACACATCTTCTGGCTCTTACACTCTTTCTATCTCCTCTTTTACAATGTTTCCTGAGCCCTGAGGGTAGGGACTTGATGGAGATGTTCATTTTAGGGGTGAGTGTTCCAAGGTCTCTCAGTCTCTCCATAATGTATGACATACTATCTCTGCATTTGTTTTCATCTGCTAAGGAGGCAGGTTCTCTGAAGATGGCCAAGCAATTAGATTATCTATCTATCTATCTATCTATCTATCTATCTATCTATCTATTACACTATTATTTGATTTTACCCTAGGTCCCTTGGCTATCTAGTTTTGGGTTCTTGATTACCTAAGCAGTGTCAAGTTTGGCTCCTATCTCATGGAGAGGGTCTTAAGTCAAATCAGACATTGGTTGTATAATCCCACAATTGTGCTACCACTGCCCTAGGATGTCTTGTAGGCAGGATATCATTGTATATCAAAGGTTTTGTGGTTGGGTTGGTGTTCATGTTCTTCCTTTTGTAGTGTGCAGAATACCTTCCTGTCCAAAAGAAACTGAATGTAGAGGTGAAGGCTCTATGTAGGCAGTAGTTTGACCTCTAAATGTTCAACGAGTTGTGTATTTACATAGTGTTAGATGTTATAAATAATCTAGAGATTATTTAAAACCTATAGAAGGTTAAATACATGGAATACTTTTTAATATTTGGGACCTAAACATTTTTCCATTTTTGTATTTGTAGTCAATCCTGAACTCAGTTCCCTTCATACATTAATTGGTAACTAATTGTGTATCTAATAATATCCTAAGGCTATGTCTAGGTAAAGCAACAAGGATGTCAAAGTGATTCTTTAGTTCTCAATCTCTCTCTCTCTCTCTCTCTCTCTCTCTCTCTCTCTCTCTTTTATTGGTTATTTTATTTATTTACATTTTAAATGTTATTCCTCTTCCCAGTTTCCCCTCCACAACCCCCCTATCCCATCTCCCATCCCCTTGCTTCTATAGGGAGCTCCCAACCCACCAATCCACTCCTGCTTCACAGCTCTGGCATTCCCCTATGCTGGGGCATTGAACCTTCACTGGACCACAGGCCTCTCCTCCCATTGATGCCAGATAAGGCCATCCTCTGCTACATATGCAGCTGGAGCCATGGGCCCCTCCATGTGTACTCTTTGGTTGGTGATTTAGTCCCTGGGAGCTCTGGGGAGTCTGGTTGGTTGATTTTGTTGTTTTTCCTATGGGGTTGTGAACCCTTTCAACTCCTTCAGTCTTTTCCCTAACTCGGGTTCCTGTGCTCAGTTCAATAGTTGGCTGCAAGCATCCACATCTATATTGGTCAGGCTCTGGCAGAGCCTCTCAGGAGACAGCCATACAAGGCTCCTGTCAGCAAGTACTTCTTGGCATCAGCAATAGTGTCTGGGTTTGATATCTGCAGATGGGATGGATCCCTAGGAAGGGCAGTCTCTGGATGGTCTTTCCTTTAGTCTCTGCTCCATGATTTGTCCCACTTGTCTGTATATCTTGTTTATATGATCTCCTATTACAGGGCCCTATATCATTAAGATGGCTTATTATTTTAATGTGGATGCCCTGGGTCCCAGAACTCACTTTCCCATATCCTCCTCTCTAATACTATCTTCTCTCAGGCTCAGTGTTTAGATGCTAAGATAATTTTCTCAGATTCTATACAGTGCCATTCAGTAGGAATGTAATGTATGTTGTGCTATATAATTTAATTGTTTCTACAATTAAAAGAAGAAAGTAAATAAGAGAAATTTTAATGATAAAATTTATTAAATCTAATATACCCCAAATTGCAATCTATCAAAAAGTTTTGAGGTGGGGTTTCCATACTGTCTGCAGTCTAGTCTGGCCTTGAGCTCACAGTCCCTCGTCTTCTATCTGCTAGGGTGCTGGGGTGCTCTAAAATGCCCTTTACATAAGCATTACTGGGGATATTTTTTATTCTTTTGATTTTCAACAGCTCTTTGAAATCATGTTATGACACATCCCATTTTGAACCAACCATAGTGTAGTCACTGGTAAGATGCTTGTGGTGTGGTAAGGAACACCTTACCCCTGTTCATGTAAGCATCTCAAAATGTATTGGATCACACACAATAGAAGACATAACGATCGAAGGACATTGTGTTGGAAAGAAGACGATAAGGAGATGAGCGGGAAAGGTGAGGCAGGGGACACAATGGGGTAAATATGATCAAAATACTTTTTACACATATATGAAAATGCCAAGATGAAACCATTTATGTATACCTAACCCAAGAAGAGCAAAAGAGTAAGTCCTAGCTCACTGAAGCTGCTGCATCTCCACTAAGTACCCTGCCCCGAATCTCTCTATCTGCCTGAGGATGTTCTTTGTTTTTTTCTTCATCTGGTGTAATGCTGTGGCCTGGCTTCCCTGCATAAGTCCTGAATAATTTGGACATATTGCTTTAGTTGGTAGAGAATGGATGTGTAGGTTGGGGGTTAGTGGGACTGCAATTTTATAAGAAGTATGGACTACTTCTGATGGTGCTTATTTGACCTTTCAAAACAGATAACTGATGGTCAGAGTCTTAAAGGGAGGTGGCCTCACAGAGCTGAGGATGCTGTTGCCCAGGGTACAGAAAGAGGGCACTCTCTCCTTGCACCCACTTTCTTTTTCATACCCTCTGCTTCTTTGGGTAATAGGTGCGATTTTATTACATTCCCATAGAGAGAAAGAGAAAGGGCAATTAATAATAAACTTGAGAGAGGAAGAGTCTGGTGAAGAAAGTTAGAACGATCTGTTTTAAAAAACAAAACAAAACAGTGCTTAAAATAATCCTCTAATGGCTTCTCCAAACCAGATTTAAATCCTTATACAAAAGAGTAATTTAAATGATTCATAGGGAAGTCAAGTGAATTTATCCAATCATCAGTCAGCATGCCAAACGATGGTGTTGGAAGAACTGCACATCAAAGGGGAAAATCAAGTTATTTCACATAGCAACCGGGTTGTTATCCAAATTGAATAACCAAAATGAGAAAAAGTTATGTCCTCCACAGCCGTAAATCAACAATAGTGGGCTCTCCTGCATTTTTAATTGGCAGCATCTTGCCTTTCAAACGCCCAAATATGGATCCAGGAAGCATCTCTTTAGCTGCCTGGGCATTTTTATAATGCTTATCATTATAAAACTGCAGAATCAAGAGAGGTAAAAATGGGACTGCAAGAGACAAAAGCTTTTGTGAGGATTGTAAATTATATGCATTAATGTCATTAAGCCATTACAAAATTCAATTTCTATGTGCGTTTAAAGCCAATTTTTAAAGTCAACTACCTACCAATTAATGCAAAAATAAATGTGGCTGTTATGAGAATTAGTCTTCAGCTTTGAGGAAGATTTGCTTGAAATGTCAAGGGTTTGTCCAAATGAATACTGGGGTCAACAAATGTTTCACAGCAGAAAGTATTTGTGAAAATAACTAAAACACATGGGTTTTTTTTTTTATAGGAGGCAGCTGTTTTGTGATACACATACTTAGAAGTGCTTAATAATTTTTGAAATTTGCTTTGAAAATTGGAAAATTGGATTGAGTTCATACCATGATAAAACAATCCTCTTGAATCTACCTGAATTTTGTCCTGCAGAAACAGCTGTTTCAGCAGACCCACTGGCACCCAGGAATCCGGGGCACTACTGTGGGTGGGGCAGACAACCTCCTACTCCTGCCAGAGTTGTGGAGTGGCTGTAGGGGTGTTCTGCCCTCTCTTCTCTCTATGTACCAAGATGGTCAGAGGAGGCCTTGCATTTGGGAGGAAGAGGTCAAATGGTAAGTTTCTGCTACTGTGAATTGGAAGTCATTACTAGTTAGTGTATTTACAATCGAAAGTTCCCATGCTAGGCATTGCCTTCCTGTAAAGTGAAACTACGCATCATTCTGCTTTGAAATTATAAGACTACTCAAATCAGCAGAAAGTGAAATGAGCTATTTCCCTGTAGTGTGCATCAATGCTAACTCTTCTTATCATGCAGAAGGCTTAAAGTGAAGAAGCCTAGGTAATAAGCGAGAAGCTGGTGAGCATCTTCCAAATGCTGCGACTCTTTTATGAAGTTCCTCAAGTTACTGTGACCCCTGACTGTAAAATTATTTTAGTTGATGCTTCAAAACTTTAATTTTGCTACTGTTAAGAACTGTAATGTAAACAGTGGATATGCAGGGTTTCTGATATGTAACTCCTGAGAAAGGGTCGTTGGAACCCCAAAGGGGCCGGACCCACAGGGTGAGAACTGCTGATACAGGGGCATCTATGGCTTGGTTGGAACAGATTGGTCCATACAAGACTCTAGATTTTTTTCCAATTTATTATTAGGTATTTTCTTCATTTACATTTCAAATGCTACCCTGAACGTCCCCCATACCCTCCCTCCACCCCGCTCTCCTACCTACCCACTCCCACTTCTTGGCTCTGGTGTTCCCCTGTACTGGGGTATATAAAGTTTGCAAGACCAAGGGGCCTCTCTTCTCAATGATGGCCGACTAGGCCATCTTCTGCTACATATGCAGCTAGAGACACGAGCTCTGGGGGGTACTGGTTAGTTCATACTGTTGCTCTACCTATAGGGTTGCAGACCCCTTTAGCTCCTTGGGCACTTTCTCCAGCTCCTCCATTGGGGGCCCTGTGTTCCATTCAATAGTTGACTGTAAGCATCCACTTATGTGTTTTCCAGGCCCCAGCATAGCCTCACGAGAGACAGCTATATCAGGGTCCTTTCATCAAAATCTTCCTGGCGTATGCAATGGTGTCTGCGTTTGGAAGCTGATTATGGGATGGATCCCCAGGTGCGGCAGTCTCTAGATGGTCCACCCTTTCGTCTTAGCTCCAAACTTTGTCTCTATAACTCCTTCCGAATTTTTATAGAAAACTGTTTCTCAAATTTGGCAACAACTTAAACTTACACCCCCTACCCCTATCCCCTGCCTCAAATAATAGAAAATAAGCAAGCAAGCAAGCAAGAAAGCAAGCAAGCAAACAAACAAAAAACATAGAAAACTTGAGTGTGTAAAACAGAACCAGGATGTCAAGTGGGTGCAGATAGGTTTGGATTACATTGTCTGGTTTAGAACTCCAAAACATTTTTTAATTAAAAGAAAATTTCCCAATCATAGCTTCCTGCTTAGAAACGAGTTTGGATGGCCCTTTAAGTAGGACTTAGTTACTCATCTGTTCTCATTTGATAGGAGTCCTGGTCCAGGTCCATCTTGCTTAGGACAGAGTATTTTCTCAGCTGTGAAATACTCTCTTGAGTCTTCAGTCATTTAAATGCTGTTCTGAATGTAGATTTCATAGTAAAGCTATCTCTAATTCCTTTTCCCTGAAGCCATCTCCCACGTAGTTTTAAAGCTCATCAATATAAATGTTCGTGTCTCTCTTATTTGTTTTTCTTGTTTAGAAGGGGAAAAGGGAGATTGATTGCAAGGGTCATAAACGTAATGATGCATTTAATGAAAGCATGTCTTTTATAGATAAAATAAACTTTAAAAAATAACTTGAAGCCAGCACCAAAATTAATGGCATAAAATGACCTCCAGAAAGAAATTTCTTTATGCTTAGGTCATTTGGACCCTTTGCATGTTTTTTATATATTTATTTTTAAACTTGTTTTTTCAAATTTTTATTTTGACAACTTTATCCTCTTTCCTCCCGAACACGTGTAAAACCTTAACAATTTCAGATGGACCTTGTTACATTCAGGAATTTATCCTACTTATGTTTTTAGCAGCATGAAATCCCGCTACTTTGCAGAAATATTTAAACATTTTCTATATTAACATAACTATTGTGTGCCCTGTATAAATTGGGCTGTATTGTACATCCTGAGCTTCCTGTTTTCATGTACACTACAGCAATGGAAAGGGCTCTAAGACAGTTCAAGTCCCACTTAGACTCTGAGACTTCTAGACTCTTGAGCATCTGTAATTCTACATGGGGAGATGGCTGTGCTGTTGTTGGAAGAACTGAGGATCTGACTACGATGGTAATGCTTCTCCCATACTAGCAGTGGTGTGAGGAAGGTTGACACTCACCCAGGGACTACATAGGAGAGTGTGGAGCCACAAGTTGAGAAAAGGAGCCCTGTCCTCCAGCCTGTCATTGGCTGCATTGCCTGCTGTTACCTGCCCATCACCTGCCATTACCTGTCATTGACAATAAATATATGGCATATGTTGTGAGTAGAATTATCAGGCTTTACTAATTCTTTAGATGCTTAGTGTAAGGAAAGTAGAGAGTCAAAGTAATTTCTAGGTTTGGCACCTGAGGATCTGGGTGGATGGTGTTGCCTTTCACTGTTGTGGTAAAGACCCATAGAGGGAGGAAGTGTGATTCAGGAAACCAGAATTCCTTTTAGACATTACAAACATAAGCAGCTGATCAGATGAGATTAGATGTTGAGGCCAGAGCTTTCAGCAGCTAAGAGTCAACTCCCATGTTCATCACTCCTTCTGTTGCTTCGATTAAATATCACAAGAAAAGCAAGTTAAAGGGGAAAGGATTTATTTTGACTCACAGTTCAAGGCATAGTCATTCATGCTGTGGAAATTGTGGCAACAGGAACATGAGTCTGCTGGTCATATTGCAACTGCATTCAAGAGTTAGAGAGCAATGGCTGCCATTGCTCAGGCAGCTTCCTCAGTCTAGGACCAACACCAGGTTATGGTAATGGTCTCTTTTGAAGTGAGTTTTCCTACTGCAATTAACTGAACCAACATAATCCCTAACAAATGTGGTCAGAGGGTAAGCTAATCTAAATAACACCCGGGTGTTCTACTTGACATGTCTCTTAAGCAATTCCCAGGTCCTGTAAAGTTGGCAGTACTGATTGTACCCTACCTGAAGAAGAGCAGAGGAAAGAAGGCTGGGAGAGAGAGAGTTCAGCCAATTGTCAGAAGTTCTAGGAATAAAGGATACGAAAAGGGATTGAGGGGGAGGGCTAGTCAACTGAGAGATAAACGTGGAAAAGCTTTTGTCTCAAAAGCTCAAAACATTCTAAGGAGACTAGAACATTGGCAATTGGAGATGAGGAGATGTTATATATAGATATAGATATAATTAAGATTACAATACAGTTGAAAGCACACAGCATTAGATTAGTCCGTGGAAGGGACTTTTTGATCATTATAAAACTGGACTTAATGAAGTGGAGACAGAGGAAAAAGTCTCGTTGAAGTGGTGTTAGGGCAAATACAGGAAAAGAGACTGGTTTTGAATAACTTGCATGGAGTTTTGAATGGAAGGAGTGTTCCTATTCATAGTTTATTCATACTATTTTTTGTGTATATGATGTATGTGTAGTATATTTGCATATGTCCCTATGATGCATACTTGAGGAGGCCCAAGGAAGCTGTGGAGTAGCTTGTTCTGTCATTCTCTGCCTTATTCCCTTGAGACAGGGTCTCTCATGAAGCCAGAGCTTGGCTTGCAGTTAGCACGTTTCAGAGATCATCCTGTATCTGCCCACAAGAGTTGTAATATTTTTTTCCCACATTGTTCCAGGACCATTATTTCATAATGGCTATTGCATGTGCATGTTAGGCCATGCTTAGCTTTTAGGTCCTCATGCTTGCTTTAGCAAACAGTCTCATCTACCATTTCTCCAGTCCTGCACCAATATTTTAATCCCTCATGGCAGGCTGGAAGATCATGGCAAATTCCTCTGTAATTGTGAGCAAAAATGATTTCCATTTTCAACTTTACACACTAAACAGATATCAATTAGGTAAAAGGATATAATGATGACGTTCTCATACATCCCTACACTAAAAAAATGTTTCCCTGACTCCCCTGTCTGGGAAAGCTTTGGGAGGCTATTCTGCACAAGAGTAACCTCAAAAGAAGACACTGGGCCCACGAAAGAGCAGCAAGAGCACAGACACAGACAAATAAGCCCTAAGCTATACACTGGCTTTTGGAGTAACTCTTAGTACCAGGAAGATGGAGTCTACGGAACTTGAAGGGCTGGGCTGGGTGAAAGCTGAGAGTGGAAATATGGACTGATACATAATCTAACATGAGAGACCAAATACACTGCCAAAAGAACTTTAGATGATGTGAATTGAGGTGCATAGATTATATGCATGCACAAGACCATGACTTTGTATAACTAACATAACTAATAAAGCTTTATTGGAAAATAAAGTTCAGAAGTGTTGGGTTCAGATGCATTGCAGCACTTGGGGAGAGTTAGATACATTGAAAGCTTAGAGAAAATCAAGCCAGTTTTGTAGTTGAGAAAGTTTACTACATAAGAAAACAAAGATAACTATATAATATCTGACTTATGGTCTACAGTGAATATTAATGATTGATTTAATGAAAAACTTTGAAATAGCTATCTTGGGACAATTTGTGAAGTAAAATAATGTAAAGAGTTAGAACACTCATTTTTAAAAATTTTTAATAGATATTTTCTTTATTTACATTTCAAATGTTATCCCCTTTCCTGGTTTCACATCTGAAAAACTCCTATCCCCTTTCCCTTTCCCCCTGATCACCAACCCAACCACTCCTGCTTCCTGGCCCTGGCATTCCTCTATACTGGGGCATAGAGAATTCACAGGACCAAGGGCCTCTTCCCCCAGTGATGACTAACAAGGCCATCCTCTGCTACATATGCAGCTGGAGCCATGAGTCCTACCATGTGTACTCTTTCATTGGTGGTTTAGTCCCTGGGAGCTCTGGGGGGTGGGGGGGACTGGTTAGTTCATATTATTGTTCCTCCTATGGGGTTGCAAATCCCTTTAGCTCCTTGGGTCCTTTATCTAGATCCTCCATTGGGGACCCTGTGCTCAATCCAATGGTTGGCTGTGAGCATCCACATCTGTGTTTGTCAGGAACTAGCAGAACCTCTCAGGAGACAGCTAAAACAGGCTTCTCTCAGCAAGCAGTTGTTGGCATCTACAATAGTGTCTAGGATTTGTGACTGTATATAGGATGGATCCCCTGGTGGGACAGTCTCTGAATTGTCATTCCTTCAGTCTCTTCTCCAAACTTTGTCTCTGTAACTCCTTCCAAGGGTATTTTGTCCTCCCTTCTAAGAAGGACTGAAGTATCCACACTTTGGTCTTCCTTCTTGAGATTCATGTGGTTTGTGAATTGTATCTTGGGTATTCTGAGCTTCTGGGCCAATATCCACTTATCAATGAGTGCATATCATGTGTGTTCTTTTGTGATTGGGTTACCTCACTCAGGATGATATTTTCTCGTACTATCCATTTGTCTAAGAATTTCATAAATTCATTGTTTTTAGTACCTGAGTAGTATTCCATTGCGTAAATGTAGCACATTTTCTGTATCCATTCCTCTGTTGAGGGACATTTGGGTTATTTCAGTTTCTGGCTATTATAAATAAGGTTGCTATGAACATAGTGGAGCATGTGTCCTTACTACATGTTGGAAAATCTTTTGGATATGTACCCAGGAGTGGTATTGCTGATTCCTCAGGTAGTACTATGTCCAATTTTCTGAGGAACCTTCAAACTGATTTCCGGAGTGGTTGTATCAGCTTACAATTCCACCAGCAATGGAGGAGTGTTCCTCTTTCTCCACATCCTTACCAGGATCTGCTGTCACCTGAGTTTTTGACAATAGCCATTCTGACTGGTGTGAGGTGGAATCTCAGGGTTGTTTTGATTTGCATTTCCCTGATGATTAAGGATGTTGAACATTTCTTTAGGTGCTTCCCAGCAATTTGGTATTCCTTTGTTGAGAATTCTTTGTTTAGCTCTGTACCCCATTTTTAAATAGTGTTATTTGGTTCTCTGGAGTCTAATTTCTTGAGTTCTTTGTATATATTGGATATTAGTCCTCTATCAGATGTAGGATGGTAAAGATCTTTTTCCACTCTGTTGGTTTCCAGATTGTCCTTTCCCTTAGAGAAGCTTTGCAATTTTATGAGGTATTGTTTATCAGTTCTTGATCTTTGAGCGTAAGCTATTGGTGTTCTGTTCAGGAATTTACCCCCTGTGCCCATGTGTTCCAGGCTGTTCCCTACTTTCTCTTCTATTCATTTCAGTGTATCTGGTTCTATGTGGAGGTCCTTGATCCACTTGAACTTGAGCTTTGTACAAGGACATAAGAATGGATTCATTCACATTTGTCTACTTGTTAACAGCCAGTTGTACCAGCACCATTTGTTGAAAATGTCTTTTTTCCACTGGATGGTTTTAGCTCCTTTGTCAAAGATCAAGTGACCATAGGTGTGGGTCTTCAATTCTATTCCATTGATCTACCTGCCTGTCACAGTACCAATACTATGCACTGTTTATCACAATTGCTCTGTAGTACAGCTTGAGGTCAGGGACGTGATTCCCCCAGAGGTTCTTTTATTGTTGAGAATACTTTTCACTATCCTGGGTTTTTTGTTATTCCAGATGAATTTGCAAATTGCTCTTTCTAACTCTGTGAAGAATTGAGTTGGAATTTTAATGGGGATTGCATTGAATTTGTAGATTGCTTTCAGCAAGATAGCCATTTTTACTATATTAATCCTGTCAATCCATGAGCAGGAAGGTATTTCCATCTTCTGAGATCTTCTTTTATTTCATTCTTCAGAGACTTGAAGTTCTTGACATACAGATCTTTGACTTCCTTAGTTAGAGTCACACCAAGGTATTTTATATTATTTGTGACTATTGGGAAGGGTCTTGTTTCCCTAATTTATTTCTCAGTCTGTTTATCCTTTGTGTAGAGGAAGGGCACTGCTTTGTTTAATTTTATATCCAGCCCCTTTGCTGAAGTTGTTTATAAAGTTTAGGAGTTCTTGGTGGAGTTTTTGGGGTCAGTTAATTATACTATCATATCATCTGCAAATAGTGGTATTTTGACTTCTTCCTTTTCAATTTGTATCCCTTTGATCTCCTTTTGTTGTCTAATTTTTCTGGCTAGGACTTCGAGTACTATATTGAATAGGTAGAGAGATAGTGGGCAGCCTTGTCTAGTCCCTAATTTTAGTGGGATTGTTTCAAGTTTCTCTCCATTAGTTTGATGTTGGCTACTGGTTTGTGGAATATTGCTTTTACTATGTTTAGATATGGGCCTTGAATTCCTGATCTTTTCAAGACTTTACCATGAAGGGATGCTGAATTTTGTCAAATGCTTTCTCAGCAACTAATGAAATGATCATATGGCTTATTTTCTTTGAGTTTGTTTATATAGCGGATTATATTGATGGATTTCCTTATATTCCCTGGGATGAAGCCTACTTGATCATGATGGATGATCATTTTGATGTGTTCTTAGATTTGGCTTGTGGTAATTTTATTGAGTATTTTTGCAATGATATTCATAAGGGAAATTGGTGTGAAGTTCTCTTTCTTTGTTTAGTCTTTGGCAAACATTCATTTTTAATAAAAACAATAAATGGACATTGTTTAAAATGGATAAATCAGGGCATACCTTAACATTATTATTTAGAAAGAGCATACTTAGAATAATTTATCATGAAGCTGTAAAAGTTGTTGCCATATAATATAAAAAAACAAAGTTGAGGAAACCAGGGATACAATATATTTCAAGTTTTTGTCAACTTAGTACTTTTACTTCTTAATAAAAATAATAGCTTTTCCCCAGACTTTTAAAAGATTGTTAAATTTTTTTAAAAATAGTTGTTGAAATATTGAGCTGAGACTTACTTCTTTTTTGACAATTTACTATATTTCTCTCTCTCTCTCTCTCTCTCTTTCTTTTTCTTTCTTTTTTTTTTAAATTTGGTTTTTCGAGAGAGGGTTTCTCTGTATAGCTCTGGCTGTCCTGGAACTCATTCTGTAGACCAGGCTGGCCTCAAACTCAGAAATATGCCTGCTTCTGCCTCCCAATTTCTGCGATTACAGGCGTGTGCCACCACTGCCTGGCATTTTTACCCGATTTCAATGTCTCTGGCAGTAACTTTCTCTTACTCTTGAAGTGGAAACTTAAGGGTTCTTTAGAAGTTGGTTAGATGGTCTTTTCCTGGGTCAAACATGTGAAGGATTGTTTAGCTGAGGTGGGTACAGTTAAAAGGCTAAGGCAGGCTCATGAAAGAACATTTAGTTCAAGCAGACACAGGTGAAAGAATGTTCTGCTAAAGCAAGCATGTGGAAGGACATGTGATGAAGGATTCTTCGCTAGCAACACACATGCATAGGTTCACATTACATGGCATAGTTGAGCTGCATTTGTCTGCATTTCACTCCATAGAGAGAGAGAAATACACCAGAACACTTCTGGTGGTGTGCTGCAGTTTCTGTCTGCTTCCGAGGACTCAGGCTGATTGGCAGAGTGATGTTAGATGAGACAGATCCACGCACTGAGGCAAGGCTTGCAGAGGATATGTCATGTTTAGAGGGTATAGATAGGACTCAATGGACAGTGACAGAGGCTGAGCTAGGCTTGCTTATAGAGCTAGCTGTTGAATGTTTGTGGGAATTAAGTCTTCATTGATCTGTACTTTACTGAGAGAGGCACAGGCAAGAACTTCTCCTGCAATTCCTCCTTTTTATTTTTTTATTTATTCTTTTGTCATATAGTACATGCCAGCTGCAATTTTCCTTCCTTCACTCCTCCTAGTCCCTTCCCACCACTTCCCCTCACCCCAAGATCCACTCTTTAGTTTCCCTTTAGAAGAGAGCAGGCCTCCCAGGAATAGCAACTATTCTATTTTTTTCTTAAGCCAGGAGATACATATTATCATTTAGATTTCTCTGACCATGCTTTTCTTAGTCATGTCTAGCTAACTCTAAGGGAATCTGGACAAATTATCTCATTTCACACTTAGATGATTTGTTGGTAGGGGGTGCGTTTGGTGGGTAAACTTCCAGGGGGTCATACATGTTCAGAGTGTGTTGTGTGATGATTGCTCTGTAGTAGAAATAAATGACTGGGAATACCTAGCCTCAACTTCCTTAGGAAAGGGCAATGTTTTCAGGTTTTATAATTGTTATGCATAAAAACTTTCATGACAAATTTTAAGTCCAAACTGATCTGATATTTCTTTCCAAGGATGCTTGATGTTGTTAACGCATATGTACAAGCTTTTCATTAGGACAAGGATGTCCCCAAGCTAATTAGTCTTCACATTGTCCTGGGACTCAACAGGCAGATCATTGTTCCATGATTGGAAAGGTTATATTTATTAACTCATGATGTAATTATTTCTCGACCGCCATTTCTGTGCTTGGCTTTGTCCTAGTTGGGCTTATAGGAAATGAAGCAAAGTATATTCTAGTAGAGAAAAGAAATAAGCCATTTACAAGAAGTACCATAAAAGGATGGCAAATGAGGAACATGATTTCTATCCTAATATAATAAATATCCTGTACTAGAGCTTCATGTTTTAGGAAGCTCATAGCAGGGTAGGTAACATATTTCTTTCAAGGAGTCTTCAAATCACATCTCCATTTTTGTTGCCTGTTACTTAAAGCAAATGACTTCAATAATTCAATATAAGTGAATTAAAATAAAACACATTGGTATTAATCCTCAGAATTTTTGGTGGCTCAACATTCAACTTATATTTCTTCTTTCTTTAGCACTAGCCCAATCAGAATTCTAGAAATTTGTCCTTGGCTAATGTCAGATTCCTGCCAAGCGTACTCCAAAGAGGCTTTCTACATCTTCCCCTTTTGTATTTCATAAACAAGACTGTGCCTGTCTTAGGGGTTCTGACAAGAATGCCTTCCTTACCCGCCATGGAATTAACATCAAAAGCAATGCCATCCTGCCTTAGTTTGGTAAGGCTCGGTACAGCACTTACCCATTGTTGGCTGGCAGCCTGAAGCATTTACAACTCACTATAATATTCATTTTGCCTTTCTTTCACTATGCTCAGTCTGTAAGTACAGCTGTACACTTTGCCATCTCTCTTCCTCTCTCCTCCCCACACACGCACTTATGTGTGTGCACACTCACAGTCCTTCTTGGTTATGTTTCTCATTGGAAATAGAGTAAAAAGCTACAGCAGTTCAGGTGGCACCTGGCTGACCTGTACCTTTAATTTTTCAATTCAGCTATTTACTATGCTAAGGGATTGGCTTAGAAATAATTTCAACTGTTTTACATACATGGATTTAATAAGTGGCACTGGTCATCAATAGTTCTGAGACAAATACCAATTGGTCCTTTTTTATAAGTAGGAAATTCTATTATTGGCCATAAGTGTTGTACAGGTTATTTGCTCTTATTTCAACAGTAAAAATGGCATCATATATTCCATGAGGCTGTACTTTCAGCCAATTCTTAATTGGTTTTTCCTCTGCCTATCTCATAAATAGAAACACCTAGGCTGATAATAAAATATGTAGATATCTTGAAAATGGATATTGCAGTCATATTCTCAATGACACTCAAGCAATTAAAGCTTCTTGCTCATGCACTGTGTGCAAAGGCGTTTCTCACGCACATAACAGCTTTACAGTTCTCTTCTCATCTTGCTAATACTCCCCTTTCTCAAATACGAATTCTTTCTGTTTTATTAATCTACATTTTGGTCATTTTATTCTACAATTCGTAAAGCACCTCCAGCTGAGCAGTCGGCTTCCTAAATTTAAGGCTAGCAAATTTTGCTGCAGATAACCAACAATCAACCCACTTCACGTTGTCAAAGATAACATACTTCAGATGGGAAATATTTGGCTCCTGAGGAGCTTTTCTTGGTTTCGTACCATGTAGATGCTGAGCCTGAAAGTAAATGATGGCTTAACATTCATTAACAACCTCTAGGGAGTTTACGAGGATGTTTTCACAATGCAAAGCTAGCAAATGAAAACAAGATCTTAAAGCACCCTTGCTCATGATCCACCAGGCAGGTTTTTAGATCTGTGAGTGCACACATCCTTTTAGAATTCTGAGATTTTTGGATGTGCAGGTTCAAACGCTTTGTTCTTTGACTTCAGCCATATTATCTGATGAGTTTTAAGTGCAGATTTTATTATTCATCTTGAAGAATATTGACCTATGTTTTGGGAGTAGAGGCAGATGGAAGCTTCAGGGGGAAAAAAAAGACATTCTCCCAGGGATTGAGTTAGAAGTGTGGAGCTTGCAAATAAAAGATTTCACTCCTCAAGCTTCTTACAGCTTTGAAGTATGAACCCTTTTCAGCGTTAAATAAGCCAGTAAGGCAGATCATCTAGAAAGTTTATCTTTGTCTAATCTATCCTCTGGGAAAATCAAGATAACTGCTTCTCCTTTATTTTATTGGGTTCAGGCAACCATGTGAAAAGCTATATAATCACCGAGTAAATATTGACCATGCAATTATAGGTAAAATATTATGTTATGACAAAATAAATGGCAAATATTATTTCTGCTTCCTGAACTTCTATCTGCTGGTTATGTCCTAGCATTGAAAATCAACTAATGATTATAATACCTTTCAATAATATTTCTGATTATTATTTTTTTTACAAGAGTTACATAGCAAGTAATGTTTTCTAAATTACTGTTATTTTATGTGTCAGCTTAATTTGGTGTTCCATGTAATTTCTTACATGGATAACCAAAATAGTATTCTGCATAATACGTTATAGCTTTTTAAAGAGTTTTGCATTTACTTCCTATCAGAAGGGAACAAAAAATTATTTTTAGAGATTTAAAAGCTCTCAAATTGAGCAATAGTTCCAGTTAGCTTGTGTAGCTTATAGAGTTGAACCTGCCAGGTGGAGGCTGATGTGCCATCTTCTGATTCCTTGGCTAGTTATATTTCCACTTGCTCATCTGTCACTTGCAACAGATGTGTATAGATCACCTAGTTATGTGTCAGGCTTTGTGCTAAGGGGCAGGAGATCTGGTACAGCTTCAGACACACTGTCATTTATGAAGAGAAGATAGAAAAGCTGACAGGTTAATTGCAAACCTATTCCAAATACCCAAAAGAATGTAGTCTAGGCAAAGTACCTGAAAAAGAAATGCAGAAATGCCATAAAGAATATTTCATAAGAGGACTTCTGGTCATTCATCATTCTTATTGCCTCTTTCTCAACAGAAGTATTAATTATGTATAAGAATAGTGCTAGTTAAATAGGAGCTTATTGATCTCAGGCAATTAAAGTTATGAAAGTCTGGAAAGCTGGGCAATACCTCCACAGTGTAACTGCAGTCAGGGTTCTCCTCACATCTACTTATATCAACTTTTCTAATAGTGGAGAAAGCCTTGGGGCTACTGACTGACTACTAAGTCCTGGTACATCCCTGCCATTGTTTTGCAAACAAGAAGGAACCCATGTTTTGGGACTTAATAGAGCTAGGTTATTAGGATTTGGAAAGCTGAACTTTAATGATGTGGTCTTCCAGTCTATTCCTTCCAGGAGTCCGGCAGGTGTACTTTGAATCACCACCCTCTTTAAGGAAATAGCTGAAAATAGCAAGAAGGAATCAATAATTGTCAACTTTATAGAGAACTGTTTTTCATATCTGTGGAGGTTGCATGCTTCATACTTTGCATCCAGTCGGTGGCTAATATGGGCAGAGGGTGTTCTGTTGTATTTTAAAAGTTGTCATCAGCTTTTTAAAGTCTTTGATGAGGAAATTTCATAATTCAGACAAAAGGGGAGAGAATAAACAACAGTGATCCCCTAATACTGGCGAGAATAAGGTTGCTAGAAGGATTTATAAGAAAACAGGAGTTACAATGGGTGCTAATGAGTTAGTACTTATTTTAGAAGCACACTGTCTGAACAAGCTTACTACACTTTCAGTTATCCTGTTAACCCAAACACAGAGCATACACTCTATCAGGACATTAGACTGAATGTTAGAGATCTATAGATGTGAGCTCTCTCTCTCTCTCTCTCTCTCTCTCTCTCTCTCTCTCTCTCTGTGTGTGTGTGTGTGTAGGGACAATAGTAGCAGTGGCAGAATGAGGCCATACACCATTGTTCCAGAGTCATCAGAGACAGCAACCAGAACACAGCTTCCCTAAGGTGTGTGTGAAAACTGTCATGATTGGGTAGTGTGATGGTGACAGTTGAATTTGGTGAGAACTGTGATTACTTTTGTTGGTGCTCTGGTCACATTGTTTGGTCTTCTCAGTATTTCATGGAGTTATTCTTGAATAAACCCTGGCTCAAAATAACAAGTTAACAGAGCTTTATAGGCTTATGATTTTTTTAAAACCTACTTTAATAAGGGTTCTCAAATGAACCCCCTTTTAGCCCACCATCCAAAGGTAGGGAAAAAAAGATGTTAACTAGGACAAGGGGGTGTGGGCCAGTTTGGAAGTAGTACTTTGGGGGTGATTTTAATCTTTGTTGTTAGGATACCAGCAGTCCAGTCTAGCAGTGTCAGAATATCAACCGTCTAGTTCAAATTGTCATCAAATACGAATCAGCAGCAGCAGCAGCTTGATCCAAACTAAATAGCCAGACCTCCACTGAATCTGCATGAGCCAGCAGGAATGACCAGAAACAGTCAGAATGCCAGGAGAAGTTCTCTGCTGTGCCTCTCCCTACCAAGTGAAGATCAGTGAAGAAGCAAGACCAATGAAACATTGCACAGCTAGCAATGCAAGTGCTCAGTCACTGGGTACTACTTATACATCTTCAAACATCACATGTCCTCTCATGGGTCTGCTTCCACAAATCACCATGTCTGTTTCAGGAAAGCATCACATGACACACTAGAAATGTCCACTTCAGAGCTTCCCTCAGTTTAGCATTAGGATTAATTAAGAAAGATCAGTATAGTTTGTTATCTGTCTGAATGAAAGGCAGGCAGGCCATCAACATATGACTTTGTTGTAAAGACCAGGTAATTGGAAAATGATAATATCTTTAAGATCTAGTAGAGTTTGACATGGGGCCACAGTTAGCAAGATGAACATGAAATATTCTGAGACATTTTATGGGAAACATCTAGAAGCCTGGCAGTAATGGAGTAAGAGGCTCACAAGAATGGTTAAGAATACAAGGGACCTGAGTTAGACCAAACCTTTGTGATTTGAAATGGGTTGAAAACTTGAGGAGAATGACAAAGTGTGTCCAATGTAGAAGATGTCTACACCTCATTAAACGACAGAAACAGCCAAAGTTACTTAGGATAAAGATACAAATGGAAGAATGCATTCTATTCAATGGCACTTGGTCATTTGTTTGTTTGTTTGTTTGGAGCTGAGTCTACAACTCAGTGGTCAGTATAGTTTTCATGGAGAAAGAAATTCTTCAAGTTAAGGAAGCCCAAGACTACATCCTTGCTATTTCAGTGCTGTTCGGCTGACAGATCCCACTCTGTGCTAGGGTCTAACCACTATCACCCAAGGTGACCCCAACTGTGCCATGCTAATATGCTTTCATGTTCGGTTTCAAATGCATCACTGAACCTACAGCAAACCTGGCTCTCGTCCATCAGTAGGGTCTAAGAATTTTGTTCAGCTGAAGTAAACAGATATCCTGACACTAGAAGATAAGGCTGCAGTAATCTGCTTAGGACCTTGTTGTAGCATTAAAGTTCGATTAATTACGAAGAGCACAAGAACCAGAGCAAAGAGCATCTCTATTAAGCTGGCTTGGGCAGCACAAAAAGAGAGTTGCAGTGACCCCAGAGCTTATTTGTTGGGGATCATAGTTTTTCACTTTGATTCACTAGTGGCAGTTCTACCATCCTGCTACAATTTGCTAAAAGTGATAACTTCTGAGACTAGGTACAACGCCAGGTGTAAAATATGAAAGCAAGGCAGCTACGAGTATATTCTGAGCTGTCCAGTGGTGTCAGCGGGGGTGTGTATTTCAATAGACACATCATAACCTTTTTAGGTGAAATACCTTGGCTTAGTACAGTAAAGCTTCATCTCGGCATGATATTCGTATACTGTCTGGGCATGTTTCTTGATTTAATTCCCCGGAGAACTGCTTGTAGGTTCCCATCAGCAGAGGGAATTTGAATTAGGTTTCACATTTTGAGAATAAGTATGAAAGAGTTTGGCTATGTATTTATAGTCTGAGCTCCCTTCTAGACTGCATTTCCCAGACCTCTTTGCAGTTTCAAGGGGACATAGGGAAATGATGTAGATCATTTCTGTGGGAGGTCTTGGAGCCTCTTATGTATCTATCCCTGCATTATGGAAGGATTCTGGTTTCTAAATATGGTGCGAAAAGCCCCTCACTTAACAAGAACATCTGCACTGCTTTGCTTTATTGGGAAGACATAAATTTCTTTTGTGCTGAGCCACTGAGATATTTTGGTTTATGTGTCATCTTGAATGAAGTAGACTTCTGTAAAAATATCAACAGTTTAAGGCTTTGCTTGTATTTACCTTGACTCTGTGAAGTTCATTCAGTGTTTGGTAAATCACAGCACTCTAGTGACAAATCTAATTAATCACCTCAAACTCCTCCTGTCAGAACTGTTTACATTCTCCTCTGACTGTTGGATTTCTTGTCTCTGCAAAGCCTTTTCTTTATCTTCAGGTCCGCTGGTCACTTGGGCTTAATTTCATGGTATGTGAGAAATAAGGCCTAGATGCTTAATTGGGAAATTTGACTATCTGTATAAGGCTTTTAAGCTACAGGTTTATTGAAGGGTGTACACAGAGCTAAAGGACATACATTGATTGGCTGAGTGAAGCAGAGGTTGTCAGCACACCACTGTCAGAGCGTCACATAGTTCCACAAAACTATCATCCAGCAGGATTCACTCCCTAAATGGACATAAATGGACTCAAGGTAGTTCTCATGGACATGACTTTGAACTCTGGTTTCCAAACTTAGTTTTAAAAAACTAATGTTATCATTTTACATAGCCATTAAACTAGCTATTGACAACCATTTTCTGTAAACAACCAGCTTGTAAGGTTTTTCTTCTTCTTTTATTTTGTAGACCAAATGGCCTTGGTAGAATCTATTTAATTTTGTCCCACCCTAGAAAGCCATAAAGAGTAAGTCAACAAATAGGTGTGAATATGTTCAAAACATTTTATTTCTTAGGTTGGTGGGTGAGTTAATGTGTGAAGACCTGTAATAGATTTTCCATCTGGATTGAGCCCAATAAAGAAAGGTTCTATACTAAAGGATATTTCTTTTATCCCTTTTGTATCCAGTTTACTAGAAGTGAGTCAGTGCTTGAATAGTATGTAACTTATATTGCC
Organism: Mus musculus; assembly: GCF_000001635.26. Taxonomy (NCBI): domain Eukaryota; kingdom Metazoa; phylum Chordata; class Mammalia; order Rodentia; family Muridae; genus Mus; species Mus musculus. The sequence goes on from NC_000076.6 coordinate 46,041,560, forward strand.
TTGATGGATATATAAGAAAGCATGTAATTTGTATTATCTAGGGAACCTCAGTAAAGCTAGTCCATACAGGATTTACTGTCTGGATTGAGTCTCATGTTTCTTGTTCTCCAGTAATTAGTTAAACTCCCATTTGATGTATTGTTTGCAGAAGGGTGATCATCTTCAGAAGTGTAATGACTTCTCTGAGTCCCTGGAATATCCTTCCCATAGACAAAATATACCATTATTAAATATCATCATGCCTTGCTTTGGTGGCAAAGTAGCTCAAAAGGTGTCAATCTTGCAACAGTCATATGTGCCACTTGTACATTGAGGCTGTCCTTGCCTTTATCTGGAGGGCTACCACCTGCAGAGTGATATCAGGAGCTTTTGTCTTCACATGGTATAAGATTGACTTTAATTTCCATTTCCCCTTGAAAGAATACACTTATTATAAAAAAGCATTTTATTGGGTTGCACATATTTTCATGAGCTACATCAATGCTTATTTGGAATGAGGTTGGGGATTTAGAAAGGGACAAGGATGTGTTTTATATACCATGGGATACAATGGAATCTAGTCTCCTGCTTTCTTTTTGCAGAGGTTATTTATCTAGCATTATTGATCCACCACTTTCCAAGCCAGCTCTTCTCTTATAAACAACAGGCTTGGTTTCACTGTACTATAATATATACAAGAGACAACTAGGTCATTATCAATTTCCCTATTATTTATTTGTTTATTGTTTCTTTTTTTCCCAGAGATACTTAAACACCACAAAAGATCTTATCAACACTTGTTCAGTAGTCCAGTGTTTAGTGTTGAGCCCAGCAGTGATTTGATTTTGAGTATAATAATTCTTGCTGTCGGTCTTGAGACTTTAATACTCAGCCAGAGCCTTTATTACAATAATCAAACAGAAGAGGATATTGACAAGGCAGTTCCAGACCTTGTCACCTTGAATCAAGGGCTTAGAATTTGGGACTCCTAAAATTTGAAATAGGCTATAAATGAGCTTTAGAGAATCCTAGTACATGTACTACAAGTACATGTACTATTTTATGCTATATTGTGTACATTGATTGTCTTCTAAATGGCATGCCTGTTGGTTCCTTCAGCATTCTAGAAGGATATCAGGTTAAGATGGCTTAACGGCTGTGTCAGTGCTTTTCAAATTATCTATCTAGGCTGAAAAGACAGTTTCTTTTCATTTGCAATCGAGGGAGATCATCACTTAAAAAATAGAAGAAATGAGTTACTAGAAAAAGGAAATGCTGGCTGATGCAGCACTGTCAAATTCCTGTAGAGCTTTCTAAATGCCTACTCTCAGAGTATATATTTACCTAGTCAAACATAAGTAATTGAACAATTCAATAGGATTTGGTATAGAAATGATGGAGATAGTGTGGTCAACTATAGAATTCTACTCCAGAAAACTGGAAGATAGTGTGAAGATGACTTAAATAAACATCTTTCTAGAGTGGTTCTAGAGACATCTTGCTGTTAATGGGTGATGCTCATAGCATACTCTATAATCAGCCATACTCAAACCTATGGTTTGTGGAGATATGTTTTGGCATTCATATGCAAACCAAAGAGAACCAACAGTAAGTTGATGTAGTCAACTGGAAATCTATCCTTCTTTTGGTACTTTACTGACTTACCAAAGGCAACCAAAAGAACTACATCAAGCATTCTAGATAAATATTCAGGGGTGCTCAGAGTATAGCCTCCTTATTGTTTCTTAACCTAAGCTATCTACAAACTATTTAGTTATTCGTTTTAGATATAAGAAACCTTGAAGAAAGTTTTAGACTTTTCTAAAGATCTTTCTCTAATCTGTTTTGATGTAATAATATTTGAACAATGATAACCCTTAATTTTAGCATGGAGACAAATCATTTACTTGGTTTTCATAAAAATTTAAATTCTATTTCTTTCTATTAAAAACCAAATGGGTTTCCCTTAATCAGACACACATCAGACAGATCTTGGGGCCTATTTGATGACTTCCGTCTGGGACAGTCACTGCCCCATGTTCAAAGCAACACAGAATTAAAGTTTAGGAAGCAAATATGCAAATAGAAGAAATGCATTTGTCAGCTTTTCTTCAAGGTTTCCTGAATTCTCTCCATGGAGGCACAGAAAACATGGGTGCAAAATAAACACAAGCATTCTGGAAGTTGGACTTGGTTGTCAAAGCAGGTGCCGTCATGGCAGCTTCTGAGGTGGGATCCCCAGGAAATTCTAAGATCTTAACCTGGGGCTGAGGCAGTTTGATTGTTAAATTGGTTGGGTTGAGAAGCAGATGATTAAAGCACACACCGGGTATGACCAGGAGAGAGTTACTGTGGAAGAAAATGCACCCTAAATGGTTATCACTCCATCGGTTTAAGTCTAGAGGAAATATAAGAGGATACAGGAGAAAGTCCTTTAGTTGTCATTATCTCTGTCTTCCTGTCTCTCAATATCTCTCTGTTCTTGTCTTTCTCTGTTGGTCTCAGTCTCTCTGTGTCTGTCTTTCTCTGTACTGACCATCATACTGTCAGGTGCTCTAATCTATTACATCCCTACTATAGTAGACTAAAATCTTTGAATCTGCCTAGATATTTTGTAACAGTGATGTAAAGTCTTGACATCGCAGGCAGTCTGTGATAAAACTTCTGAATAAAGACTTCAAGTGAAGGGCTGGAAAGACTTCTCAAGACTGGGGGTGCAGTCACCAGATCCTTGAAAGCATCTATATATTCTGTTCCATATGAAGCCCATCATCTGTGAAGGAAGCTCAGCTAACCTGAGTATTCTTTGAAACTCCAGGCCCCTAGAAAGTTCTATATATGGACTACTCTACTTCTAGACAACAGATAAATGACACGAAGGTATTTAGAACCTTGAATTTTTTTAAAGGCTGGATAAGGAGACAAATGAATAGTGGCTACTTGCAAAATTTCTACTGAGCACATATTTTTAAATTAAAAAGGAGGGAATATAGTTACTGCTTAAATAGACCTTCTAAAATTGGACATCAATAACATAGAAAAGAAATAATACTTTTATTTCTACTGCAAAAACTTCAAAATCCATGGGGCAATGCTCTGGTGTTACTTTCTGTTTTAGAGCTATCTGAATTTCTAGAAAGATCTTTCAATTTATCTTAGTTGCAACAACCCAGGTACAAGACTTGTCCTGTGGGGTATGCAGGTGAGTAAAAAAGGTCCTTGAAGCTCATGAGACAAAGAACAATAGGTTATATGTAACCAAAACTGACAAATGAGGTATGAGAAGTATATAAACATGACATTATAGACCTCTCATTTTAACTATGTGGGAGGCTGATCTGGGGTTACAGGTACCTGAGTCTAGCCTGGGCAACACAGCCAGATCATATTTTAAAACAAAAGCAAACAAAGCAAAAACACAACAAACAACACCCACATCCTAAACTGGACATAAGGGTAACCAGGAAAGTCGAAGGCTTATAGATAGGAAGCCACAGTTGAGGTAAACCTTGATAAATAAGAGTGTATCAGGTTACGTTGGGAAAGACAAATTCTGGGTACAAGGATATCCTGTGTGAGTTGGAGCACAAGAAAAGAAACATGAGAATGTGGGTTGTAAAGGAAACAAATAGAAGAGCAGGATGGGGAGCTAGGATTGTCTAAGGGGTATGGGTGGAGAGGGGTCATGTGAGTATGTACTTAGAATTGGCTGTAAACCATGGCTTGATAAGAGTAACTTAATGTGACTCCACTGGTCAGTGTTTTCCCATGTATTAAATGCATCTAGACTTGGGGGTTACAGTAGTTAGACATTCTCAAAGCTGGATCAGAGATGGTCACATTTTATCTATTGAGTTTCTCGTTTGTTTCTACCTGGATCCTGACTGATCAGCTTGGGTCCCATCTTTGTTACAGGTTCCCCACAACGCAACACTGAGATAAAGTTTGGAAGGGATTGGGGATTGTGATTGAACATTTGAATCCTCTTAGCCCTGAGATGTGGTGCAATCTACACAGATTTGTGTCACTCAGGGTAATTAGAAAGTGATTATTTTCAAAGTAAGATTGATTTGTCACTTTCATAGCTGAATACAGAAGCAGGGACAGCGTGGTGATGGTGAGATCCTGCAAGTTGTTCCTTGTGATAATACATAGCCCTTTGGTTTCAGAGAACATTGTATAATTATTTTCTGCATGACTAATTTTCTGGGCACTTTTCATTCTTGTTCATTTATTTTCGTTCCCTTGAAGTCCAACAGAAATAATTGTTCCTATTTTAGGTATCTTAGCAACTAGCACCCAGTTTAGTCAAATCTATTCTTTAAGGCTCCGTGAGACATTAAATGTCCTCGGGGTGAATAGTGGGGCTCGGCCACAGACCAAGGGCGGTGCTGCCAGCTTTTCTCATGCTGCACCACTATTGGCATGCTGATGGATGACATCTGCAGAGGGGGCCAAAGCTGGCTAGCTGAAGCTGCTTTTAGGCCCTGGCTGAAACACAAACTTTGAATCACACTCCAAAGTACAATTACCCACAACAATTTTATACATCATAACAGTAAAGAGAAAGCAGGAAATGGTTGTAGAAAGACAGAGTGATCTTTTGAGACAGTCCATGCCACTTTTAGGCAAAGTCTGATAGCACTATCTTGGGAAGCTCCCTGCTACAGCAAACTACCACCTTCATTTCACCTCACTGACTCTAGCTTGAGGAAAACACCTTTTATGGTGGCTATTCCCCAGAGAACCAAAATATGACTGTGGGTTTTTTTCTTGAGTACTGAGGAGTCCTGCTTTGAGAGAGACCCAATAAGCCTATTTTCCAAAGAACATTTTGAAATCTATTTGATTATAATCACAAAGGAAAAGATTGTGAGTCCCCTGTGTTGATTCTAAGGGAAACATTGACCAGACAGAAAACCTACCCCACAGCCAAACTGAGCTATAATGACCACACTTTTTATTTCTCCCAGGAAAGAGTAGTATAATTGGTCCCTCTAATACAGTAGCCAGTTTGTTCAATCTTTGTTCAGTAGAGGATATTTATTTGGTAGACATGCTGCATGGAATCAACTGGCCTCAGGATACAGACTGGGAATTGATTTGCTTCTAAATAAATCTCAGAAACTCAGTGATAAATTGAACATAGGCAGAATAAGCCATGTAATTAAAACTGCCTTTAGTACATTTGCATACAACAATTAACAATTTATAGGTAACCAGAACATGAGAACATATACTGCACTGATTTTCTCAAGGGCATTTGTGTGTGTGTATGTGTGTGAGAGGAGAGAGAGAGAGAGAGAGAGAGAGAGAGAGAGAGAGAGAGAGAGAGAGATTTGAATTCCATTTCTGTCACCGAATAGAAACAAGAGGTATCAACATGCTTCGGAATATGCAGTAGAAAGATCACTCGCTCCTCGCAGGCCCTGATACCAACATTCATCTTAGTACATAAAAGAGAAAACACACCAAGGATGGGAACAGCACAAACAGGGACTGCAGCAAGAGCTGCAGAGCCAACTAATTCTAACAGAGCGCAATCACTGAATTTGGCGGGAAAGCAATACCCAGCTTTAAGACAGCAACATTGGAGCTGTACTCTCTCCTTAGGAAATGTAAACAGCTCACTGATCGCTGGAAAATTTTAGGGTCTTTATCTTGCAAGAAGCCACTGTTGCAGCTGCAAATGTGATATCACCAAAATGGAATGCAGTAGAGGACATAAGCAGCCCAGGTTGGTACATTAGCATGCGTTGTTACTCAGCCAGTTTGGAAAAGGGTAATATCTTGGCTGAATGACAAGCAAAGGAATTCAAAAGGATGACACTGGCTGCTTTTTGTGTTTGTCATTATAGTATTTGCTTCTTTGTTGTTTTAAAATTAGCTGTGAAGCTGAGTGGCTTTTGAAAATCCTTCTTTGAGTATCATTTCAAACAATTCGCAAATCCTCACCATTCCATTTGAGATTTTTAAAGGCTGGATTCTGCACGTTGGTTAATCTGCTCAAAGCAAGGAAAAGCAACTTGTATTTTAACTAGCAAGTCCATTGTTACACATCTTTGTACATTAAGACAGAAAAAAAAAACCAACCCAACATAAATAGCCCTTGATAAAACTGTAAGAATTTGTATTTAAATTTAATTTTCTCTGCAAGTGCAGTTAGCATTTTTTTCTTACTGATCTCTGACATACTATTTTTGAGGGAGGAAAAAAATGTTTTTGCTGCCATGGCAACAGTATCCTTCTCTTGCTTTCCATCACAAGCCATAGTTTCTGAGCATAACTAGGAAAATTGAAATGTGGGTAGCTGGAAATGATAAGGCCAAGCGTGGTAAGCATTCATCTAAATGAATATTTGTGTCATTGTTCTTGCTCTCACGGGAAGACTGGAACTTTCAAGGTCAACGTATTTGTTCGTGGTGTTCACAGCAGCACTCATAAAAGATTATTGCTACTTACTGGGAGGCCACTCTTTTCACTAAATGTCTTATTAGCATGATTTCCCAAAGACGATAGCAAATTAAAACACTCCATAGACAGTTTATTTTATAGTGCCGAGGAGATGTAATACAAAGAAAGGGCACACCTTCTAGGCAGTTTTCAGAAAGAAATGATCCACCACTTGACCTGGAGTGTGTGCTGGGGAGGGAACATGGAGAAGGCTGCTCGAGCAACCGATTAAGCTCATTCCATTTGCTTCTGCTGGTTCCAAATGGAGCTTCTCTCTGTGATGCCCTTGCCATAACAATATTATTCTTACTGTGTTTGATCTTTCACAGGCTAAAGATATTCCAGCTTGCAGGGTAAAATGCTATTTTTTGCTCCTTTCACATCTCCCCTGCTTTGCTGTGATACCAGATTAAAAACAAACAAAGCAAAACAATAAAAACAACCCTTTTTTCCCCTTCCTCTATTGACTCTGAGTTCTACCTCTCCAGTTACATTACTTTAAGCACTGTATATATTTATTTTGGGTCTGGCACCTCTTTCCTTAATGCAATTTGGATGAGCAGTCAAACTCTATATCGACCAGGTAAGCTTTACTGAGTGTTTGCCTTAAGTAATTGTAATTTGGAGCCATGCAACACATGAAGCAGGGGCTGCCATGGATGTTTACATTATTGTTCAGATACGCTGGGGTCTGCTGCAGTTTTTGAGTCCAGCTTGTCTATGCAGATGCATAGAGAAATGTTCTTATAGACCACAGGCTGGCCAGCTCCTTCCTCTTGAGATTTGCTTTCTTAAGCAGATGGCTACATATTGTTCTGCTTCATCCACGGCACATTTCCTGACGTTTGGGAAATTCAGGTATGCTTTGCCGATTGAACTGATAAAGTGGAGATTTGTTTCCTTGTGCTTTACACCAGGATTAAAAAATAGTCATTTAATTCGACATAATATAATAGCTTGCCAAGGAGAAATCTTTGCTGCTGATTTCAAACTTGCTCTTAATGTATGAAATAAGGTTGTTGAGCACTTGTCTAGGAGTTGTGTCATTTGCAATAGGAATTGATTATCTATGTGGCTGTTTTGGTAGGCCTGTTCATGTTTACAGTAAAACCCACACTATATCAAACCTAAGGTTCTAATTGCCAGCTCTCATCTATTTGAGGTATTACTTTGGGAAAGTTATTAAGCTGTCTTAAATTAGAGATATTATAGTGCATATATCAAGGCCAATCTGAGATGCAAAAGTCTCAATTACAAATTTGAGCAGCACCCAGAACACGGGTGTGCCCAAATGCATTGTTCTCTCCTCTCAAACAGGGCTGGAGCAGGGTTTGAGAAATGTGCACAACGACTGTGCTGTTTTTCTTCTCTTCCTGTCGTCTCATTGTCATCCACATTACAAACTTTGTTCAATAAAGTGAATCAAGGGGATACTCCAATGCTGGTTTGATATCAGAGGAATTGAAACAATCTGGTTCTTAATTTTCACGTCAAAACTATTTGAGAACTTGTCAAAACTCATAATGTAAATGTGATTATTCAACACTGTTCAAAATGAATGAGGAGGTAACCTTTGTTTTGTCTTCTACTGGCCCAATACCTCTGTAGGCAGAATAGGGCATGATGAGGATGTGAGATGCATGCCCATTTGCATGGCCTATCCATTCCTCTCAGTCCTTTGAAGAATCGATTTGAGTTGCAGCCAGATTGATTGGGTTGTGGCAATCGATATTGATGGTGCTGATGGGCAAAAATAATGTATTTGCCACCTTATAGAATAGTTCATTGGCTACCTGTGGTACTGTAGTGGGACAGACGATCTTGCACAGTGGTTAAAACCAGAAGATGAAGCCTCTTATCCTGGCATTTTTCCCTCTTCATCTTGTTTCATGGGACCACCAGTTATACAACCTCATGGGTCATTTCAAGATGGTTCTGGCTTCACTTTCTCTCTAAAATGTCTCCTAATTAGCCTTACAAGTATTATGATCCAAACTTGAGTGTTCAACATCTCCTTTATTCTTCATTTCCCTTATCTATCTGTTTCCCTCCCCTCCTTCTATTCTGCTTATGTACCAACTTCATTGTATACTCAGGAACATATCTTACATTCTGACCAGGGTTTTCTATTCCTTCTGCCAGATCATTTGTCTGAAAAATATTTCTTCTAGCTAAACTCTTGCTGGACACCACTGTCCATTCTCATTTTACAGTGTCTATTTGGTTGCTCTAGTCTATGGCTTACAGCCTTTTCATATCCCTACACTTAGCCAGTAGCACCTTTGCAGCATCCCTTCTTCTTAGGGTAACTTTGTATAAGATGACCAATTCATTTTCTGTTCCTTTGTGTGTGTGTGTGTGTGTGTGTGTGTGTGTGTGTGTGTGTGGCAGAGATGGAGAGAAGCCCAAACAAATGATGGTTCTCTCTCAGAGCCCAGACTTTGGAGTGCCAAAGCAGTATGAGAAGTGGTGTGTCTGCCAAGGTACTCCAAAACTGAGTGTATCTTCACTAGTCTCTCTTTATTTTGTTGGTTAGATGAAGAATCCAAACACTCAGATGGAATGGTCACACTGAAGAAATAAACCAAGCAGGGATATGCACTTACCACATACTAGAAACACATCTGATGGTTTATACCACTGGAATTTTAGAGGTCTGCATTACCATGCTACTTTCTGGTTTTTTTTTTTTTTTTTTTTTTTTTTTGAGACAGGGTTTCTCTGTGTAGCCCTGGCTGTCCTGGAACTCACTTTGTAGACCAGGCTGGCCTCGAACTCAGAAATCCGCCTGCCTCTGCCTCCGGAGTGCTGGGATTAAAGGCGTGTGCCACCACGCCCGGCTACTTTCTGTCTTTTTAAAACCTATTTATTTTTCTCCACTAATCTCAGATTTCCCATATTTATAGATTCAGATTAAGTTGCACTGCTAATTAACCTTTCTTAATTACCCAAAACCTGTCTGTTGTCTCCAGTCTTTGAATTTCTTCACTACTGGATTTCTGTATCACTGTTCAGTTCCTTTATGGTAATTATCTTTCTGTGCCAACAAATGTAAAAGTCTACTTGCTTTCTAATTACTACTAGACAAACTTGAAAGATGTTTATATCTTATTCCCTTGAACAGAGCATGAACCTTTTGAAGGAAAATGAAAACGAGTCTCCAAACTACTCACAGGCAGAGGATTATTACATGGCATTTTTGATTTAATTTCTTAGAGTTTGAGGAGTTTTTTTTTTTTATTCTGAGACTACATATACTATTTAAACTAAGTACATTTAATATCTTAATAAAAGTTCCACAATGGCCGGTGGCACTAGTAATCAGTGAAAGGGCCACCTGTTGAATTGTAGGGAGGGAGTCTTCATAACAACTGTGGGAAGCAGGCTTGGTCGGTTCCCAGAACTCCATCTCCTGGCTGGAACTTAGTGATGGATTGAGTATACACGTAGCAAGGAAACAAGAGATGGCACTCCTGATCTTCACAGAGTGGATCTTTTACGAACAGAATAGTTTGTTGTTTTATAAAATCACAGGAAATTCATATTTTTTTCTAAGGTAAAATAGACACTAAACACAGAAAAAAGTTGGATTTTAACTTAGACTTTTAAGCTATCAGATTGCTTCCTATTATTAAAAATGAAGTAGATGGTAAAAAACTTGAGAGTATAGAAGACTAATGCTTTTTTTATTTCCCTGTCTTATGATTTTTGGATACTAGGGCTCTCCCTTCAAATTACTAGATAATGACTCAAATTGCCTTTTTATCTTTAACAATATCAGTACTTTTCTCTTTCTTTTTTTTTTTATAGGTTTTTCATTTTTACTTTTGTTGTTGGCTAACATTGAAGACTAATTTCTTTTTCTTAAAAAGAACAATTGGAACTTTTGTGGCATAAATGCTGTTAGAAAAATATAATTCAATAATGCAGAGACTGCAACTGCATCACCTAAGACTGAACAATGGAAACTCTTGCTTGAATTTGATAAATGACATTTCTAGGTGTATAAAAAAGAGGTACAGAAATGTCGGAAAAATATCTTTACAATAAAGCTGAATAATGATGAAAGTGGAATAAAAGAGTAAAACCAGCTTTAGTGTGGGCACACTGTTCTAACATTCTAGTAAAATTGGAAGAAAAGAAAAGAAAAAAGAGTCAAGCCTGATTATTAGGTCATTAGGATAAAAAGTAAATGTTAATTCCTTCTATTTTATTAGGTAATAGGAAGACTATGGATTGGAGCAGAGTCATTTGGTGGTGGAATGGGCAGAGTAGCTGAGCGAGTTTAATGATGTAATAAGAAAAGAAATGGAGAGACAGCTAGGTGCCTGCCTATGAACTGGACTCAGTCTAAGGTGAATTTTATCTATTTCAGGAAAATATGTGTTCCAAACATAAAAGGCAAAATTCAATTTGGTGTGGAGGGCATTATTTTTCTCTGAACTATGCTATGACTCAATTTAGTTTATGGCACGCTTTAATCAGAGTGTTAAGGCACTGCTTGTACAGAATTTATGTGGCCGCTACTATTTTGAATAAAATGTTTTCCTACTTAGCTTATGAAAACATAAATGTTACCAACCTTTGAAACTAAATGCCAAGAGAGTTCTAGACTAGTAGCCACTGAGAGTAGTACTGTCAGCTTCAACATGTTGTTCTGCGGACAGGGGTGGAGAGACCACAGTTGGGTAGAAGCATCCTTGGGACTTGAGCTGTAGCTATCCATTGGGAGGACTTGTGTCAGTTACTAACTGATCTTGCAAAAATAAATCAATCTGCTGTACTTGAAGAAAAATAATAATAACATTCAAATCCTACACCACATGGCTGTATCATTGTGCTTGTTATCTAAAGGTTTGTACTAGGCACAATGTCTGCCCCTTGCTCTACCATTTACAGTGACATTTATGCACACCAAGCTCAAGAGGCAAGACTCAACTGCCATGCACAGTAGACAACCATTCAACCCCGACCACGACTTTCCCCACAATGGTAATTTTATGCTTGGATATTCTCCAAAGTTTCTTTTGCCTATTAAAATATCACACATTTTCAAACACTGTTACTTTAACTCTGGGTCATGGCCATAATGCCTCCTGGGGTTTCCCATAGGGTAGTGGGAACTAGACTGGAAGTCCTTGGGATGCCTCCATTTCTTTATGAACGTGAAATTATTCCAGGAGTTAAATACCACTAAAAATTCAGTAGGAAATCTTTATCATTTAGGCAAAGGATTTCAAATACTTCTCTCAGAACCTTGAACCACATTATTTATCAAGTCAGTGTATAATCACAACAGTTGTGTACATACAACACACATGTACACACACAATGAATGCATTTGGTTGTTTTTTGTATTGTTGCTGACTATTGTCTCTCTCCATGTAGCTGGAAACTTAACACTCTCAGGACAACTAGAAAGGAAAGACAATGAGCAAATTCAAGCCCACAGGACTAGCTCAGATCTCACAAGGCTGGATGGAAACCTGCTGATTTTGTTGCTGCTGACCTCAGTGGGAGAATGTCCTGCAGCAGTTGTAGCCTGTCCTCATGGAGTTAAGTCCATAAGGACAGGCCATGGAGTTAAACCTAGACTAGACCATGAGGAAGCAGAAGGAAGAAACACGGGAGGTAGGCTGTTCATGAATCCAAGGCTGCTTCTTAAGTCATCATCAGCTGCCAAAGGTATCATGCCTTCTCTTCTTGAAGAAATTGCTCCTAAACTGGCCAGAGGGAAATGGGAGGCTAGTAACACAGGGGACACAGCTGTGTATGGTTAGCCTTCACCGCGGCACTGACAGACTATGAGAAAACTCTTAGTATTTTAGTGTTCAATGCGCATGCCGTGACTAGCTCAGGGGATTTTTTAAAAGAGATGCATGATTATCCATTTATCTGTGTTCTGTCACCACGTCTCTATGCTTCATAAGTGGCTAAGCATGTGGTTTCCAGCATTCACCCACATCTTCCTGATGAGCAAGGTATGAAACAGAAATTTCAAGTCAATACCGGAAATAGATTAATGGCAGTGAAAAAAAAATGTGTTTGCCCTTTGTAATACAGCTTTACGTTAGTGGTTGATTTTCAGAAAGAGAAAATGAAATTAGGAAAAATAGAAGAGATTTACTTTTTAAGCATAAGGAATTATGGGGAGAGGCATGGCCCTACTGTTATAAATGCCACTTCCAGTAAATCTCATTTCTTTTAGCCATAATTATGAAAATCCTCTTGAGAGTTTCAGTCTGTTGTAAGCTGCTTCACTGTTCTTCACAACAAAGACAATTTCAGTTATCTCAGAAATCTGAGTCTGCCTTGAGCCCTGGGCCCAGAAGAACCTGCAAGTACTGTGCTCAGGGTCAATTGTTGCTTAAACTACTTTTAGAGTCTATTCAACATGACAAGCAGATCAATCTTTTCAATTCAGAACTGATGAAATTCTACATTTTAGAAAGCGTCGCCTGGAGAGTAGGAATTCAATAGATGCTTTTTACGACCATTTGGTGTTTCTGTCCGCTCTCTTGCTAGGGTTTCTCTAGATGTGGGAAGCTAAACTCACCTGGAGCTTTAAACAGGCATCTCTCTCTCTCGAAACATTTACATACTACTGCTGAGCACAAAGATTCATTTTAGCGTATCATCATGCAGTGCAACTAAGGACTGAGACTGACTTCAAGTAGTGTGTGTAGAAATGGAAATTGGTGTTGTAGGTGTATGTATACTTTGTTTTTTAAAATATGCCATACACTGAATAATGCATAAAGGGAACTGTGAGGGTACCACCACTGTTTCTAGGCCATGATGTGTGGGAAGGAAACTCACAACACTTAGATTTCTATCACAATCAAAGTGCATTTGTATTCCACTCACACTAACTACATCTAGGAACACAGGTGAGATAGATGGTTTGAGTGAGAAATGTCCCTCATAGGCTCAGGTACTTCTGAACACTTAGACTCCAGTTGATGGTGCGTTTGGGCAGGTGATGATACCCTGAAGTATATTACCAGAAAGAGACTTTCAGAGTTCAAAGCTTCATTCACCCTGGTTTAAGTTTCCTCTCTGCTCTTTCCACATGTTTGAAGAATGAATCTCACAGTGGAAAAAAGAACTATACAATGGGAGTAACAGCAGATCTACTTTAACCATAGAATTAAAGGGAAATAGGCAATAGTAAGAAGTTATCTCAGTACTACAACAAACTGCAGAAAATGGTTTAGGGTTTGGATGTAGCTCAATCATAGGGCACTTCCCTAACGTACATGAGGTCTTGGGTTTGATCCTTAGTAACACACCCATGCATGTGAGCACACACACACACACACACACACACACACACACACACACCAACTCCTCAATAAACCCCTTCATTATCTATCTATCTATCTATCTATCTATCTATCTATCTATCTATCTATCTATCTATCTATAGCCAAAATATGATTTATCCCAAATTATGATTTATTTGATTTAACAAAAGAATTTAGAGAAATGGAAATTTTTGCCTCCTTAGATTATTTTTAATAGACTCATAAACATTTGTTTGTTTTGTTTTTGTAGCTTGGAGACATAGCTTTGATGTCATTTAAAGGATGCCCTTGAATATGAGGCAGAGTTAAACATGAAGCCAACTTCATTTACCCAGTCTTCCCCCAGTTCCATCTGTGTCATGGCAGATCACATTTCTATCCTTTCATGGCTGTATAGTATTCCAATGTGCATGCATGGCATAGCTTTCTTGTCTGTGTAGTTGTTAATGGACACACATGTTGTTTCTGAGTCTTGGCTATTGTGAATAGTGGGTGTAGGAGTGCACATGTCTCCTCCTTATACTGATCCCACTTCCTTTGACTGTATGCTTTGTGTTTGGGTGTTAGTTTGATGTAGATTTTGGAGAACCCTCCATACTGTTCTCTATCCTTGTTGCATTACGGGTAGTGATGTCAGTGCTGTGTGAGAATCCCCTCTCCTCACAAGAATGAGCTAATTTTGGTAATAGCCCTGATAAGTGGGGTGAGGTAACATTCCATTGTGATTTTGATTTACAATTTCCCCTAATTATTAGTTAAGCATTTTCCCATACCCTCTTCTGTGAAATGTCTGAATGTAGTCACTTTGCCCATTTAAAAACAACAAACCGGGCTGGCGAGATGGCTCAGTGGTTAAGAGTGCTGACTGCTCTTCTGAAGGTCCCGAGTTCAAATCCCAGCAACCATATGGTGGCTCACAACCATCCATAAAGAAATTTGATGCCCTCTTCTGGAGTGTCTGAAGACAGCTACAGTGTACTTACATATAATAAATAAATAAATATAAAAAAACCAACCAAACAAAAACAACAACAAACCAACCAAACAACAAACAGCAACAACAGCAAAAAAGCAAACAAAAAACCCAAGCTATTTGACTTGTGCAGAGTGGAAAAAAAATCTGATTTTAGCATCAGATATTAAAAACTTTTAATGTTCCCCCGCAAAGGTTGTTTTGCTTTGGCTGTTTGTTTTCCACTGTATTCAAAATGTCAATGGGAAAGCCTTAAGTGTGTGCCCAGAACCCCTACCTGTGGGGCCTTCAGGATGGCAGGCTGGTCTGTGGATGGGGAGCGTGATCAATAGCATTTTATTCTCTACACTGTGATTGGCTGATGGTCTGGCTGCCTTGGGCTGCTGAGCCTGCAAAAGACATGAAGAGATCTAACCAGCCTCTAAATTTTGAAACATGGAGGAGGTCAGGGAAGCTGGGGTTATTATCATCTCTCAGCTATCACATAAAGCATTAAACTTCCCCAGTCTCATTCTTGCGACAGAGATTTTGACAAGAACATAAAATAAGATCCTCACAAATTCATGCTGGTGACAATGATTATAACAGGAGCGGGGAATAGTATAAATGTCAACATTTCTCG
Source organism: Mus musculus (assembly GCF_000001635.26). Classification (NCBI taxonomy): domain Eukaryota; kingdom Metazoa; phylum Chordata; class Mammalia; order Rodentia; family Muridae; genus Mus; species Mus musculus. The sequence goes on from NC_000076.6 coordinate 46,056,894, forward strand.
AATCAATTTGAAGATTGTGATCTTGCAGACCTCTGCAGACACTGTAAATGATCAGAGTAGAATTTCCCCACTTGCGATTGCATTACTGGGAGAAGTGAAGGGATCTCGACGGAATGCCTGACATGAGGGAATGTCAAACTCATGGACAGAGTCTCAGTGCCTCAGACTCTCCAGGCTTGTTTCTGGACTCCGCTGTGGGGACAGAAAACAATGCTGTTTTGTTTTGTTTTTTGTTTTTTAAACTCTCTCCTATAATAACAACCACTCAAATCAATCTCATGATTCCTTTTGGTTGAAAAATATCCCATTCAATTCTTATGTAGCAGCGACATGAATTATTAAATAGGGATATTTGGTCTCCCTCTACAGATGGCTTTTCTTGAGCCATGTTGACTGTATAATATATATATTTTTCTTGTAAAGTAGCCACGCTTTTCTTTGGTAATGGTAACGAAGTCAGTTCTCTTTCACCTGTAAGAGAATCATCAGCTTCCTATGAATGTTTCGGATGGAAATTGCATCAGATGGAAATTTAAATATTAATCAGGCACAAAAAAAAGCCGAAAACAAACAATATCCTAAATAGTGACTTCTTATTTCAGTTTTCTTAGGAGAAAGCATTTGTAAAGCAGTTTCTTTCGGAGCCTGAGTGAAAGCAACCACTAGGTGTCGCTGTAAGACAATGTCCTATACACAGAACTGCAGAGGACTTTATGGTCTTGAGATTTCATCGGTCATTATAATTTTCTTAAAAACGCTAAGATTAAATCTGAGGCTTAGAAAATTAGCCTTAAATAGTATCATGATCATCTATTAAAATACGAATTTCTCTGACACACGAGCCCCTCCCCATCATCTCTGAGATGCCTTGTAAATGAAAGTCAAATATAAAACCGTACACCACACCAATGCTAGCGATTATCTAATCCCAAATAGCCAGGATGAACTTGACTACCATACTGCCTTGTTCTTTATGCTTAATTACGCCCCAACAGGTGATTTGCTTGTTAATTACTGTTGTTCCTAAACCGAGGTATTTTAGCATCAGAGGAGAGGAATATTTCTTGTCGCTGAGGAATTTATAATAATAATAAAAACAATCTTACAGGACAGATTCCTTTACTGGAGTTTTGAATCTGGGTAGTGTGTCACCCATTTTCACTTCTTTCCTAACATTCCAGCAACCCATCTGGTACTCTGTGACACTTGGCATCCATACAAAATGACTTTTCTTGGTTCATTGATGTTTCTCCATAGTTGAAAATGACTATGGGCTGTCGCCTGGCAAATTTAGACTGATATTTTCCAAATCCGGATGAGGCTATTAGAAATGTTGCTCTATGTGGGTGGGATGGACTGCAGCAGCTCTGGGGAAGACTGTGAATAAGGTCAGAGTCCGCAGAGGAGCCTCTGTGGTTCTGCATCACGCAGGGCTCTCCGGTTTGTGAAGGACGAAGGGACAGGAGATATTTTACTAAACAGAGGATGGGTATGACACTAAACATGATCAGTAGCTCTGTCTTTTGGGCCAAATAATTCAATCTCATATCTTTTAATTAATTATGAAGGAATAGAAAATTAAATTAGAATGGGACATGATGTCATTGCTTTGCATTGCATTGCATTCCAGGAAAAGCAGTCCTAAAGAAGAGGCAATGAAGGTCCTCTCTACCCTTGCACATTTTCCCTTGCGCATCTTTAGCTAAGATGAACTATTGAGTTAGGACATCAAGGTCCTAATCTTGCTTGGCTGAGTGGAGACTTATTGATTTAATATTTTTTTTTATAGCATTGACAATTGTGGTACAGCATGTCTTAACACAGTTTTTCTAGAGAATTATAAAATGGGTGTTACAACATGAAGACTAGATTTTTCAATCATGCCACGTTTGAGGTACCTGCAGTTTGTGTATATCAACCCCATTAATATGGTTGGGACTAAAGTATAATAAAGAAATGCAGTTCTATGGTCATCTTGGGAACGGCTTATTCTGAAGCCTCTGTGCAGACAGGAAGCTCACCACAGCCATGTAGTTTGTAAGGAAACAGCTTGTAGGATAAAAGATCTTGATCCAAAATTCTAAGTGCCATTTCCCAGCAAGTTAACTCCTTTAATGCTTCAGGGTCTCAGTGCCTAAACCCAGGAACTGACAGTAGCAGCCTCCAGATGCTGTTACAAGAGTTACAAAAATAAATAAATAAATAAATAAATAAATAAATAAATAAACAAACAAACTAAAAAAACAAACATCAGTTCTGAGCTTGTCCACCTGATAGAAAGTGCCCAGTAAATACCATCTGGGCTCTGCTTTCTGTGGCTCTCTGTATTTGGTCTTCAGTGCTCCTGAGATGTTATTGTGGCCAGTAACTGAAATTTGTCTCTTTGAAGGCACAAAACACTTCTTTTGCTTTACTCCCAAATATGAAAACCGTTAAAAATATAGTCATATGTCTCAGGTTTGCAGTCAGCCACAGCTAGCACCTCCAGATACCCAAGGTCAGCAGAATGGAAACACGTTATACTATTTTGCTTTGGTAAGATTCTTGTTCGGGCATGACTGACCACAGTGAATCTTTGCTCTTCCACCAGGGTGCATCATGCTGATGTACTTTGGGGATTCTTATATTTCTCTTGCAATATCTTAAAACTAATTGTGTTCCTATTTGAAGGTCAGAGATTAAGAGGAGAAACAGGACAGTGTGTATAATCCTGGGAGAACCACTCTTCTGTTTGGGAGGCAGGGTCTGAGGTGTGGTGTGAAGGAGCTGGGTCTAAAGTTCCATGCTGGCTTCTGGTGTTTTCAGGAAGGTCTTAGCACAGACAGAAGTAGGGCTTTATGCTGAGAGAGAGAGGGGGGGGAAGAGGGAGAGAGGGAGAGGGAGAGGGAGAGGGAGAGGGAGAGGGAGAGGGAGAGGGAGAGGGAGGAGAGGGACAGGGAGAGGGGGAGGGGGAGAGGGAGGGAGAGAGAGAGAGAGAGAGAGAGAGAGAGAGAGAGAGAGAGAGAGAGAGAGAGAGCGCCTAGGTTCTGAAGGGCTCCGCCCACAGTGTAGAATGCAGATGGCTGGTGCTCACAGACTTTCAAGCCAGCATACTTTAGCTTCTTTAGAGCTGTAGACAGGCTTGATGCCCATTCAGGTTACAACCATCCTGACAAAATGGAGCTATCCAGAGCAGCTTCCTCTTTCAGCATAGTTACCTGTATCTTATCAGCTTTCTGGGAGGCTAGAAACATATTTTCGTGGGAATTTTCTTTAAAAAAAAAAAAAAACAAAGGAAAAAAGGCAAATCAAGGAAGCATGATGGGTAATGGCCACCTCAAAAGCCCCCAGACAGCAAGAGTTTGACACACACATTCTCACACATAGTCACAGCAGGTTTTGCTCTTGTTTTGGATGTTGCTTGTTTCTGGATGTCAGGATGGAGGAAGTTGGCAGCTGATTCCTCGGAACAGTGAGCTGGTACTTTCTTGTTGAACTGAAGGTGAGATTTAAAATTCCGTGTATTATGTAAGAAGACACTGCTGTTGCCCAGAAAGACTGAGTCTGTTTTAGAGCCTTGCTTCTGTGGGGCCAGCTCACTTGTAACCCCACCCCCTGTTCTGTCTTACTCAGCTTCAGTGAACTTCTAGGGACTGTACTCTTCATTTTGTTTTTCTCACCAGAGGCCTCCATTTAGAAAGTAATAGATTACACAATCTCTTTTTACCGTGTGCTATTAAAAAGAAATGCTTGGCTGGTGTGATTGCCCAGTGGATAAAAATTCTTGAGTTTGATCATCAGGACCCACATGCAGCAGGGAGAGACAGACTCATTCTCTGACCTCCACGTGTTCCTAAATAAATATTAAAATTGTAAAAGTACATTTTGCCTCTACCGCCAATTAAGTCACTTAAAACATATCAGCTATGTAGCAATAGGATTGTTACACTTGATACTGAACTATGTGGAGGAGAGAGGTGGGGGTGTGGTGAAGCAATCTATTCTGTTCTACAAATGAGGCAGGGAAGACCAGTCCTCCTTGAAGATCAAGGGTGTTCCTGGTGCTAAGCACCTCCCACTTCATTCCCACACTCCCACCGCTTCTCTCATTTGGACTCATGTCCTTTACCAGGTTTTTCATTGCCAGGAAACCATTTCACATCCTGATTCTCAGAAGTTCCTCAGTCTTTGAGTTTTGCTCTGTCTCAAGTCCTCTGATTGGTCCTTCTTATTAGTTGAGAGGATACAGTTGTCTCTTCTCCTGCTTGGGACATTTCCACCTATGTATCACTCTTTCCCTTCCTTTCCCTGAAGGTATACATGTTGGGACCTTAATCCTTAACCCTCAAGTTAGTAGAGTTGGGAGGAGCTATCTTTCAGAGGTGATTATTATGTGATTATTTTTATCATGCTCCACACTAATGAATACCCTAAGGACAGTATCTGGGGAGTGAGTCAGTTATCCTGAGAGGTTGCTATAAAAGTGACTTTAGCTCCCTCTTGCTCTTTCTGCTTTTTGCCCTGTGATGTTTTCCTCTGGGATGTGATACAGCATGAAGTTTTAGCCACATGCAACCCTGTGATTTTGGACTTCCAACCTCTAGAAGCTCAGACCAGATTCACCTCTGTTATTAGTCATTCTCTACTGAATCTTCAGTAAAATGTGCATTTATCTGTGTTATAAAAGCAACATCGCAGTTAATTTAAGAGTCAAACTGTAAGATTAACCTACAGAATAAAGTAAGATTAACCTATAGAGTAAATTAAGAATCCATAAGTACAAAATGATCTAAATAAATATTCGAGAAAATAGGTAGGGTAGAAAAAGCTATGTATTAACCATTAGAAGATTAAATTTAATTAGAAAATCAGAAATGAGCAAATAACTTATCAGAGTAGATAAAGATCATCATGTATGGATACTATACAAAGCCTAGTAGAATTCAATGCCTTGGTTTGTTAAACCTTGTTGTTGGGGCACTCATGGACCCCACATGTCTTTGAGGATTTATATACAGAGTATGATTCAGAGGAATTGCTTCAGTGAAACAGACATAAGAAAGGTGCACATGCTTTTAAAAACAAACTCCCACTGTTGCCCCTGTAAACAGTACAAATGATACTCATTGGGCCACATATTTGTGTACACACACACACACACACACACATACACACACAAACACAAGGGAGAGACTCAAAACATATAGAGAGACCTGGAAGAAGAGGAAGAAGATGATGAAGAAAGGAGTAATTGGAAAAAATGGGAAAAATGAATAAGTTTACAGGAATAAGTGTAATTGAAGTAAACTTAAGTGCAAGTATGAAAATATCATGTTAAAACGTTTTATGGAATATATAATAATTAAAGTAAAAATGTGAGAAAGAGTGGAATAATATTTTAGGAATAATACCATGTTTACACACCATATAGGAGTTTTTTTTTTAATAGAAGATACAATGAGGAACTTATTGACTTTATAGCAAAGCAATGGGCCAAGGTCACCTCTACAAAATGAGCTGAGTTGATATTAGCAGCAATGGGCTGATGGTCTGTGCCTCTTGACATGATCTGTGTCGACGGAGCACGTACCTCACCTTTGTTGTGTTTTCTGTACCAGTGCGTAGTTGAGTCTACTCAAGAGGAAACCTCAGTTACATTTAGCATAAAGTACAGCCCAGAGTTGGATGACCTGCGTCCTTTAAAACCAGTTGTAGTTACAGAAGGGAAAGAAGATAGGACGTGCAGAACTTCCAGTGAACTAAAAGCCTTTGCAATTCTAAAACTGAGTTTAGGATGAATTTTAGAAACAGTTTTAGTAGAAGTTCATTAGTAGACAAGAAAATAGTTTGGTACAATATTGTTATCTAAGCTACAGATTTTATACTTTTTTTTTTGGTCTATCTTCATGGTACCTACCCATGTAATTTACTGTAGTAATTACTAGTTTGATATCTCTAAGTAAAATTACTGACTTCTGAGTGACCAGTAATTTTCCAGTTAATAGAAACTTCTCAATATAAATATTTTATTATTTATTTTTAGTATGCAAGTGTTTTGCCTATATGTATGTCTATATACTAGGTGTATGTCTGGAGCCTAAAGAGGGAGGAAGCCCAAAATGAATATGAATTATTAACAAGGTCAGTGCTGCAGACCAGTGGGAATGGCAAAGTCTTCCTCTGGTCCAAATACAGAGTTTAGGGAGATTAATCAGTGTGTGCAAAAACTAGCAATTGTAGCTTCCTCCTCCAGGGTGACAGCAACCTGAGACACTGCCTCCCATTGTGACCTTCTCCTGAGTGTAGCTGACCTGTCCCTACTGTCCCCACTTCTCTTGTTGTTTAGGGTTGCTGCTGGTTCGTACAGCTCCATTCCACCTGATTCCAGCTTTTTGGCATGTATGTTGGTTATCTGTCCTTTATTCCCTCCTTGCCTCAGTCCCGTTCCTACTAGGCCATGCTAGACGTGGTGATGGAGGAGAGAAGTGGGGGTTGGATCCCCTGGGACTGGCATTATGGATGGTTGTAAGCTGTCATGCAGATTCTGGGAATGGAATCTGGGTCCTCTGGGAGAGCAGCAAGTGTTCTGAACCATAGAAGCATCTTTCCAGCCCCTTAAAGACAAATCCTACTTCTTCCCTGCCAGCAATTTATTTCTATTAGTCTTTCCTGTGTAAGACTCTTTTAATCTGCACATCTCATCCCCTCTTCCCACATCTCTCCAAATATTTTCTCCTCTTTTTGTTGGGAAATGACCCTATAGTTCATCTCCTTACTTGAATCAGAAACTGCTTTGAACCTGCTCCACCTCAAATAAGTCATAGTTCCTGCAATTCTGTAAATCTCTCTTGTCTACTCGTTTATCCCTATTTTCATTTCTATGTTTATTGTTTTAGTTTAGCTGTTTATTATCTTACCTGGGTTACTTAGCTCACTATACATTTTTGATTACAGATCTGTAAAATTAAAATGTTGAATATCTTTTGTGTCTCCATTTGTGTATGCTGAGACTGTTGTGTGAATTTTTTAAAATTTAAAAAAAAAAATAGAATAAGCACCCCTACACCAATGAGAGTGCTAGAGAGGAAATGCAATCAGTGAACTAAAGCGAGGTTAGCTTCTAGCCTTAGTATGGGGCCTAGTTTGCGTTCTCATTTTAGACTCCAAAACCACAAGACAGGGCAGGCAAGCGAGTGAGATTTTACAGAAGCATACACGGTAGTCAGCAGGTTGTTAAGAGCCTGTTGTTTCAGTTATTTCTCCAGATTATTCTGTTCCAGATAGCAAGTGAAGTCATGTTTGGTAAATAGGCAGGACAAGCAGCATATTAAGTTAATCACTTAATAGCATCTACAATTGATCGTTTTGTTTTTTTTTTACCTTACTGTACATCAAAACCTTATCTCAAGAATGATGGTTTTAGGAGGCAGCAAAACTTGGGAGGTTATCAAGTCATAGGCATAGAGCGTTAGTGGGTGGAATTAACCACCTTCCCCTTCTATAGCATGAGAACACAAAATGAAGATACCATCACTCCTTGTAGGGCTACTAACATCTAGTTGATGGTCCCCACACATGGGCAGCACAAATGGAACTTGGTAGGCATTAAAGAAACCAAAACCAAGCCACAACAAAAACAACCCAGGACAAAAGGCCCATAATCCATGAAACAGGAAATGAGCTCCCATTAGACATTCAGTGACTGCCCCTGCGTCTTGATTGTGGAACAGCTACAGTGGGAAGTGTAAGTGGTGTGGTTCCTAAGCTACACAGTATAAAGTATACAGTGGCTTAAACGATCTCAGAGTTATCAGGTCCCTGAAAGTCAATTTCCTAATTGTAAAACATGCATGGCAATATGTACACAGGGTTTTTTTTTTTTTTTTTTTCTATCTGATGAGACAAGGGATCGATGGTTGCTATGTGGATTCTGTGTATGGCAATTGCTGTATTTCCTATAGCTGACCTACCCTGAGAGCAGAACACTTCTTAAGCTGAACTTTCGCTTTTACAAAGTACACCCTGCTGGTGTGCTGAGAAAGAGTTATAGTATATAGAGATATAAGGAATCAGAACATTCTATCAGGTTGCATAAAGGGTCTTTTTGTGAGGATGGAAGTCTTCAAATGTGCTGCAAATGTCTACTGGCATTAAGCAGTCAGTAACTGTGTCAACTGTACTTTTATTTACAATGAAATATAGCATACAAGAGCTCCCCTAACTCCTAGTATGAAAATAGCTCTTCAGCTCCTTGCTTTTTCCCGGAGTTTACCAAGGAACAAACATGCCTTGGTGAAATCAATTGATTAGGCATGCCTTTAAGCAACAGTGGATGTGGGAGGCAGAAGCTGTGTTAATGCCTTGTCTTGGGCAAAACAACTCTCTCTGCACTTGCTCATCTACTAAAAGCGCAGTCATAGCTCAGTGCTACATTTGCTAAAAGGCTGAGTGGTTATTTTGCTGAGTGGATGTTGCCTCTCTCGCTTCAGGTTTTATATAGCTAATTTAATTGTTGCCAGTGGCAACAGTGTGGGGCATGATGGCCGCCGATGCCATTTACGCTGCCGAAACAAAGTCTGTGCCAGAATTTCCATTAGAAATCTTTGCTCAAAAGAGTACTGATTAAATAAAAAGGTGAATGGCATGGAATCTTGCACATACATTGGTTCTTAATTTACTTATCAAGTATTTGCTAAACACCCACTATGTCCAAGTGTATAAAATATTCACAATGATGGTCTTAACTCTCTGTGGAATTAGATGTATACATTGGAAGAGAGATGATTTCTAAACAATGAACAAGCCGTACAGTTCCTAACTGGGATTAAAAACCATGAAGGAAATAAGCAATTGCAAGAAGAAATTTGAGGGGACAAGGAAACTCCAGCAACACAGACTTTGGTTCAAGAAAACTCAAGTCAAGATGTTCAAGCTGATCCTGAGTGAAAGAAAATATGATGGTGTGCAAGTCCTAGGCACACAGAGAGACACCAAGCTAGCTTGGTAGGCAGTACTGATTGCCCTGTTTGAGTTCACATATTTTATAGTGAAATTAGTGTGTCTCTCACATCATTTATTGACAGGGCTGAGGCTATGGACAGAACAGGGCATTGGGTTCATTCAGATAAAGAGATCACACGTGTTTGATGGCTAGGAAAGAGAGAGATAGGAGAGCTTTGAGGGAAATGTAAGGAAGGGCAGAGGTCAGTTTTCTGAATCAATCTTAGAGTATAAAAAGGATGGGAGTTCACACTGAAGGGGTGCCATGAATTGAGAGTTAGTGGCCAGGCAAATGCACTAAGGCTGTGACTAGAGATATACAGACAGCATGCAAGGGGTGGCTGTGAGACTGGGATCTGGGGTAGTCAGGAAGAAACACTTGGTAACGGGAAGTCTACATAAATTACTAGCATGGCAATATATGGATAAAGGTGCAAGAAATGGCACTCACATGTCAGTGGTAACCAAGAACTTTCTAATTGGCCATAGGGCCCATTCACCAGTTGGAAACTCATGCCTCATGCCTCTACTGCAGACCTAGGCAGCTTCCTGGGGCTAGTGAGGTCACTGACCTTAGAAAAGAATCTACCACTTCCACTTTGCTAGACCAGGATGATTCCTTACTTCATTTTTAATCATACCCTGATACCCACAGATAAGTGTAGCTACCATCCTTCATCCAAGTGTTTTTTCTTTGTAGCAAATGACTAGATAGCAGTGAACACTAAAAAAGTTATTTTCCATTTATGCATCTTCTCTTGAAAAGTGTTCATTCATTTAATTAGCTCATTTGTTGATGGGTAGTTTTATGACTTGGTGTTTAATTTATGCAGTTTCTTTTTAACTTCTAGACAGTGTATCCAGTATCTAAAGTATGTCTGGGGAATGCCTACTCTCTCTCTCTCTCTCTCTCTCTCTCTCTCTCTCTCTCTCTCTCTTCCCTTCCTCCCTCCCTCCCTCCCTCCAACTCTCTTTCTCTGCAGTATTTGTGCTATGCCGATAGGCTGTTTTATGTGCAGAACTGTTTTAATTTCATGTAGTCCTATCTGCTAATACTCAGACCTAGTTTTTGTGTTATTGAAGGTTCAGAAGGTTCTTGCCTATGCCAGTGTCTTGAAGAGTATTTCCCTTGTAGTTTCAGCATTTCATGTTTTAAATTAAGGCCTTTGATCCCTTTCAAATATATTTTGATGCAAGGTGGAAGATAAGTGTATCTGTGTAAGCAGGTGTAACTATCGTATAGTATAAAATATAGAAATTAGACCTATGGGGGATAACACAAAGTGACAAGAAAGGATGTGCTGTTTCTAGATACATGGGTAATTTTATTTCCTGTGGGTTTGCTTTGTGCGTCCCCTGAGCTCTTGTAGTTTGCATTGAAGGCTCTTGGGTGTCTCAATCCTCAGCATTCAACTCTACCAGAATCTGCCCTTTCGAAGCCTATGAGCCTTTTAGAAAATGAATTCTCATTAAAATTTGCTTCTTTGCTCTGCTCCATGATCCTAACAACCAGCTGATGTGTTAGTTAGCAAGAGAAACAAATTCGGTTAAATATTAATTTGGGACATTAGTTTTATTATTCCAGATAACACAGTTGCATTTTTAGCTAAAGCTTTTATTAACAAAGAATTTAATTCAATGTAGAAACTCAAGCCAAAGAGAGAAATATTTTGGTGTAGAAAACACATACACACATACACAGATGCATATGCACATGCACACAGTGACTTATATAGCCTAGATGCCAAACCCTGATATTAGTGACTTAATTTACTTATTGTTGGGGTCCATGAGTCACCCCACAAACTACACAAACACCAACCTCAGTCAGATAGGGATGGTTTATTGAACACACACCTAAAGACTGATTGACCAGAGCAATGAATCAAGCTCAAGAGCTCAAAGCTGTGTGCTAGACATTTCTCAGAGCCATCTATAAAGGCTAAAACCTCAAAAACCACGAAGATTCATATGCAGGTTCTGAAAGTGCTGCCTAGTGGTCTGCCCTGACTCAAGCCATTTTAGACATAATAGTTCATATTGACCTTTAATTTGATGGGTCCTACATGAAGTTTATAATTGTGGAATTTAAGAGTAACAAACCTTATTGCATACAAAACATAACAAGGCATGTGGTCAGCATGACCCTGCTGTGAGTCAAGTTATTTTTCTGTATCAGTGACTGGTGGGCATATCACAGAAATACAGTGAAATCAATGATGGGCATGGAACAAAATGGCCACAGCTATGCTAGAGGGACAGGCCTCAACACTTACATGTCACACCAGTCCTGAAGGTGACCTGATGGTAGAGTGACTGTTTTCAATCTGACAGAACAACAGACAGAGTAGAAAGTCAGTCTTATTTCTGAATTTTGGTGGGAGTGCAACTAGACTTAGAAAACAAAATGAATTGCCCCGGGTAGTTAATGGTTGAACTGGTCAGCTACTCCAGTCCCAGTGTATAACACAGAGAGTGTGCCACATGTTACACCCATCTGAGGTGTTAAAATCAAACCTCCACAAGTAGGTAAAACTCTGTCTTGATGTAAAAGACATTCTGAGGTGAAAATTCTACTTAAGTTTTCTAAATAGCCCATCTAATGTTACACATCTTTAGTGCTAGGAAATAACCTACCACAGCTTAGCATTGAGTTTGATGTGTTTCTGTTCATGGGAGGCAGCTGTTAGATATCCCCTCAGGGACCTTCACATCTAGTGATCTGCTTGCAATAAGAATAAAGAAAAATTTCTTTCAGATGTCCCTCAACAGAGGAATAGATACAGAAAATGTGGTACATTTACACAATGGAGTACTACTCAGCTATTAAAAAGAATGAATTTATGAAATTCCTAGGCAAATGGATGGATCTGGAGGGCATCATCCTGAGTGAGGTAACGCAATCACAAAAGAACTCACATGATGTGTACTCACTGATAAGTGGATATTAGCCCAGAAACAGAATACCCAAGATACAAGATACAATCTGCAAACCACATGAAACTCAAGAAGAACGAAGACCAAAGTGTGGACACTTTGTCCCATCTTAGAATTGGGAACAAAACAGCCATGGAAGGAGTTACAGAGACAAAGTTTAGAGCTGAGATGAAAGGATGGACCATCTAGAGACTGCCATATTCGGGGACCATCCCATAATCAGCCTCCAAACGCTGACACCATTGCATACACTAGAAAGATTTTGCTGATAGGACCCTGATATAGCTGTCTCTTGTGAGGCTATGCCAGGGCCTAGCAAATACAGAAGTGGATGCTCACAGTCATCTATAGGATGGAACACAGGGCCCCCAATGGAGGAGCTAGAGAAAGTACCCAAGGAGCTAAAGGGGTCTGCAACCCTATAGGTGGAACAACGATATGAACTAACCAGTACCTCCAGAGCTCCTGTCTCTAGCTGCATATGTATGAGAAGATGGCCTAGTCAGCCATCAGTGGGAAGAGAGGCCCATTGGTCTTGCAAACTTTATATGCCCCAGTACAGGGGAATGCCAGGGCCAAGAAGTGGGAGTGGGTGGGTAGGGGAGTGTGGGGAGGGTATGGGGGACTTTTGGGATAGCATTGGATACATAAATGAAGAAAATACCTAATTAAAAAAAAAGAACAGACAGGCAAAAAAATAAAGAAAAAGCAGTGGTATATTGATTATGCTATTAGGTTACAAAGTGGTGACTTTGTCTTGGAAACTTTCTCTCTCTCGTAGCTTGCTTTCTCTGTGGAAGCAGTGACTATTTTTGTGTGTGGGGTATCTGGGCAGCTTTATGTGGTGAAGAGTCAACACTTGCCTGTGGATGAGCTTAGAGGAGATTGCTCTGAGTAATTTCTACCCTCCCTTGTTCCTTTGAGCCTTCAAATGAGGTTGCAGCCCAGGGTGAAAGTTTGGGTTCATTAAGAACTCCTGAGAGACCCTGAGCCAGAGGCACCCAGCTAACTTGTTTCCTGTTCCCATCAAAACCAGGAGGTACAGGTATTTACTGTTTTGTGAATCATGCTTCTGTACACCCTGGTTTTGTCTCCTCCCTTCCTTCCTTCCTTCCTTCCTTCCTTCCTTCCTTCCTTCCTTCCTTCCTTCCTTCCTTCCTTCCTTCCTCCCTCCCTCTCTCTCTCTCTCTCTCTCTCTCTTTCTTTCTTTCTTCCTTTCAACTTCTATGCGTTCAATAATTGATTAGAGCATCTTTGAGGTCACTAACAAATATATACTCATTGAAGATCCTCATGTGTTAACATAAGCAAATTTTACCAATTCTAACATCAATAATGATGGATGGCTATACAGTTATTTGAAAAAAAAAGACTTTTAAATATTAAAAGATACCAAGAAAGCCTCCTGTCTCTCCTCTAACCCACTGTGTGGAAATACCTTGAAGCTTTTGGTGTCTAAGCCTTTCCTTTTATCTTATTTGTTAAGGCTAAGTTTTGTTCTTACCTTTTAAACAATAACATTACATTGTTAAATTATGCTAGATCTAAATGCCATTATTTACGAAACACTATAAGAGATATAGAGATGCATTTGAATCCATACACTTTAGTAGTGTCCTAGTACAGCGTTGATTTTAAGAAACTGCTTGAGTACTTGCTGGACCTGCCACAAAGGCTGATCCTACCCCAGGCAAATTATTGAAGGCGATTTCAAGACCTTATCTGATTTGCATACATTTTCTCTGTTTACTTGAGCAAGACATTTCTGACCTGGGAATGGCTATGAGTCAAGAGAAGCTTCCCCCTGAACTCTTGTCGAGTTCTTTCTGAGACACCAATTCGATGGCCAATGTTCTGATTGATTCATTGATCTTTGTCCTAGCGTATGTTTTCCGAACAGAACTGAAGCTACTCTGTGGCATGCTGGAGGAGGAAAGCCAATTAGCCCTGGGAGAATCCTGGCTTCACTCTGTTGTCTAGTTCTATACAGCAACTCATTAAAAATAATACGAGTGCCATGGAAAACCTTCTCAGGGTATTGATTTTTGCTTCTCAATATGTTATATTTGAATTGCAGCCCCTATTTTCTCCACATCAAGGGCTGCTATTTCATCTGTGAAGCCAAAGAAATGTATTTGGTGTGCGTGAGTGAGTGTTTGTGTGTGTGTTTGTTCGTGTGCTCCATCTGTGTGGTACAGTGACTAATTTCCAAAGAAAAGATTGTGGCATGTCATATTAACTTTGCCATTTCTTAAAAGAGCTGAAGTTAGCCAGGGATCACATTATAAACAAATGTTTATAATCATTAACACCAAATTGGTCTCTAAACAGATATTTCAAAGCCAAAACTTATAAATATAGTACGCTATGAAGCAGCGCACATCCTGTTCTTCATTTTCAGGCCTCATTTTCCATTTCCCTGAAATCTTTTAAAGATGCTGGGCTCTCGTTGCCCGGGTTCTACACTGCTTCGATTATTCAAGCCTGGGATTCTCTCCATGAGCTGCAGAGCCGGATGTGCCCGGCAGGCCTGCTTCCCACTCTGTACCCTGTGCACCAGCTTCTGTGTAAGCACAGGCTGGCTCGTCCTTGACAGAGGCCATGGACCCAGAATACTAACTGCCTGCTGTGATGACCCGGTCAGTGCTGAGGTCATGTATGGCTCAAGGCTCAGGGAAGACCCCCAACTGCTTTTAGAGAGGTCAGTGACCAGCTGTCAGCTGGGAAGAGAGTCCTGTCAATGCCAGCTTTGGGGAACTTCAGAGTGCTGACCCTAGGGGAAAGGGCAGAGCTGCTTCAGGCTCGCCTTCATTGCATCCTAAAGACAGAAAGCAGGAGGCTTGGGGAAACTGTCCTCAACCTTAGACTGCCCCCCAAAGAAGCAGATGTACGCAAGGGGGTGCCTACCCTGCAAGGCCGAGTTTCTCCTTGGGGCTCTCTAAGCACAGCTGCTTTCCTTTATTGGGAAGTGTGGCTCAGGATTAACACTGCATTTCTTTGATTTCTTATTCTGACTTGGTCTCATGAATCCTTCAGCCTGATAGGTAATTTGAAAATAAGAAAATAAATAACTTGGGCTTCTTTGCAGAGATTAAGAGCAGCTTTTAATCTCATAATGTTTTCCTCGGCCATCACCGAGCTCAGCAAAGAGAATAGCCTTAAAAACAGAATGCTCCGCTGTGATTCTGCAGCGGGTGACGGAGGGAGAGGCTGGGAGCATCACAACCAGCAGGGAGAGGCGCGCCGTAAATATGTGGGTAGTTATTTATTACAAAATAAATTATGTATTGACATGAGGAATTACACCATAATTTTCTGTTTGAGACGGTACCAAAGTAAATTGGTTTCTATCTAAAAGGTCACATGGAATTCTGGCTTTGTGTTCCTGTCATGACATTGGCCTTATTGGCATTCAGGTGCACTCCCTCTGCTTCGTGCAATCATGTCTCCTTTCACTGTGTTTACAGATAATCCAGCAACTTTGCAGGCCAAATGACTTTCTGAATATGAGCCCACAAAGCATCGAATCAGACAGGCTCCTGCTTAGAGAATGCTCAGCCCAGTTCAGCCATAAGGCAAACATCAATAATTGCTTTAGAAGGGAAAGTGACAGGAAATTGTTCATAATTTGCCATCACAATAATTAAGAGTGGCGAGGACTATTGCAACCACCATTTAATTTTCCCTTCTTTAAAATTAGCTCTGTTATTGTCACCAACTGCTGTGTGGTGAGCCCCATTAACACTGTTTGTCTGAGGGCGTCTATTCCCAGGGACGAATCATTCACTCACCTCCGTGGAATCAACGATGCAGTTTGATCTAAGCTATTTTACATTTACAGTAGGGAATGTGTGCAAGCTCTAAAAGAGTAGCTGAAACGCTAAGCTGGTTCTGAGCTCTGCTCTGCAGGCCACTTCTAAAGCATACTGTACTACATATGGCTTAGAACAAATAACTAGGAATGTTAAAGCCAGGGGGAAAACGAGAACGAGAAAGCATTTTAACCATTGTTCAGTGGTTTTCATGCCTGATTTGGTAGGTAAAGGTTATCAGAGAAGTCAGTTCAAGTGTGCTTAGAAAGCTTAATGACATCGCTCGGCTCCTTTGGCAGGCATCTCGTGATGGGAGGCAGATGATCAGAGGACGGAATCAGAAATGCCATCTTTGGTAAATGAACTGCTTAGTGTCATCCTGTGTCTTCACTGCTCTTAGCCAGCATGGCTGGACATTCTGTCCTAGATGCTATGCTTGAAGCACAGTCTGGGGACTCCAGAATTGCACTGTTTCCTGGATGCTTCCCACGGGACAGCACAACCTACCTTTTCTTGAATTAATTTAAATGATGATCTTTATTAGAATTTGAGCAATCAAAGTTGAAATTTTGAATGATCGTGGTACCTTGAGTTAATACTAAAAGATAGGATCTAAATCAACATCTGTTGGCGGGCTGAGTGGTCGGATGTTTGGCAGTATGCCCATAGCCGTCTTTCCTGTAGGTCAGTGGGCTATGATTAACTGGTCCCCAAATTATGAGCACACTGGCAGGGAAGAAAGAAATCAGATTCCTTTAATAAAGTGTGGAAACCTTGCACTATCAAGTGAATTATTTTATAAATTCCTCATTATTAATTAAGCATCATTTGGTGAGTATCTAGCATCCTTGAGCTAGTGGCTCTCAGGCATTGAGACTTATCTGTGGACAGAATAGTCCATTCAAGCCGGGAGCTAAATGCAAGTGCAGGCAGCCAGACAATGAATGAAGAGGCACAGGTGAATCTCATCACAACAGATGCATGGCTTGAGAACAACAGGATGGAGTGGAGGGCTAAGCAAGGCAAGGAAGTCCAGTGCCATTGCTCCCCAATTTCAAATAGCATTAGCAACATGGGCCCTGCTGAGATGACAGCAGGCAGGAAACGTCTTGCGGGTAGTGTAACAGAGTGCTGCTGTGTGGTTGTTATGATGAGAAAATTTTAGAAATTGCTTGAGCAAAGAAAGGGCCTAAGTTGGGAGCTTGCCTGGAGTGTTCCAGCAACAGCTGGCACAGCTGGCTCAGGAGAAATGACAGGGTGCAGTAGGAGATGAGGTCACAGAGGTAATGGAGCACCTGATCAAGGGCTTGGTAGACCATTGTAAGGCTTTTGACTTTTACTCTGAGTGACAGATTTAATTTAATTCACTGCCTGCTTTGTTCTTGGAACTCCCGTAGCACAGTTGAGCTTATATCTATTTCAGCCAAGTATCACATCATGTTAAACTGTTTGTGTCTTTTTTCTCCTGCTAGACCGCTCTGGTCCTAAATGTTATTTTCCAATCTCATTCTTCTTGGTACCTGGCCCAGAGAATGAGTACATATTACAAGCACTCCATTATTGTTTGCTGAATTGAATTATAACAATAGCCAAGCCACAGTTGCCAGAATCATACAATACTGTAAAATGAGCGTAACTTATACTATAGATTAATTATGGCTCAAATGCCATGGTGTAAGAGAGTGCTGAAAACTCAGCTATGGGATGGTACACTCTTCCTAAAGATACCCTTCCTTTCCCTGGCCCTGATTTGCTCCTACAGGTTAGCTGCAATGCCATGTTGGCAGTACCGTTCATTCTCTTTAGGGAACTTCTGGAAGTGAAGCTACTGGTTTCATTAGCTAGGGCTGTGGATCTCAGTGAGAGATGCTCAGTGGAACTATTGGATAACTGTAAAAGATGCAGTGACCTCATCATATAGCAGTTGATCCAGGAGTTGTGAATATGAGACACCAGGTATGGGCATGCCCAATAAGCCTTCCATAAATAAAAACTGCAATAATCTGGATATGGACCTATTTCACTCAACATTGTAATTTAGAACTAGAGTGTACTGCAGAGACTTAGCTATTGCTCTCATGTGGCTGACAAGGAGCTGGGCTTTGCTGCTTCTGTCCTGCATCAAGAGAAAGAGTAGGTAACGCATTGGTAGTCTGGATAAAAAAAAAAAACAACAACAACAAATTCAAAATTGTATATTCAGTTTCTGCTAAGCACAAATTTCTTTCACATTACTATGAGGTCAGAAAATCATGTTGAACGAGGGCTAGCTGGTCTTATTTGTATTTAAAAACAATCTTTCTGGGGCTGGTGAGATGGCTCAGTAGATAAAGGTGCTTGCCACTAAGCCTGATGACCAATACTTTTGAACATACAATCCACATAAGTGCAGGGCGAGGCACATATTGAAAATGTGTTAAAAGAAATAATTTACCATGGTACCCTCCTGTTTAGCTACGGTATGATTTGGAATATTTTGGGAGTTTCAGAAGCGGCCCAAGTTCTCCATGAACATGGGAACTACAAAACAAGAATTGAAACTCTCCACCAAATGATTGATTCCTGGAATGGAGCATGACTTTTGCACCATGGTGGAAAATCTCTCCCCCCACCCCTCTCTCTCCCTCTCCCTCTCCCTTTCCCTCTCCCTCTCCCTCTCTCTCACCTCTCTCTTCTCTCTCTCCTCTCTCCCTCCTCTCTTTCTCTCTCTGTGTTATAAGAGGGTGGAAATGAGGAAGGCTGTCAGCTTTCTAGGTACATGTTTGTAAATGTTGGATACATCCAAGATATTCATAAAAGCGGAATCCAATCCAGCTCCCAGGTCTTCTCTCCTAGGAACAGGCAGTAGGCTGGTTTTGTTAAAGTTAGCATCTATTGTAGGGAGCAATGGAAAATCTCCATATGTTCACAGATGAATGAAACAACCTTGCTTTTTTTCTTGGTACCCATTATACATTGGGCATGCCTCCTAAAGGTTTTCAAATAGTCTAGACAAATCTTTGGGAATATATGCCTCTGGCCCCTATTTTGGCAAATCATATTATCCAATTGTATTTGTCCTGATTTCATTTAATTGGCAATCTTCAATGTTAAGTGTAGTTCTGCCTGCATTTTCTCCTCACAAAATGTTAACACAGACTTTTCAATATACTTGCCAAAATATTTCCTTGATTTCTTTCTTTTGTCTTTCATTTTCTTTTAAGACAGTGCCTCAGTCTACAGCTCAGACTGACCTGGAACTCATTATGTAACCTAGATAGCTTTAAACCAATAGAAAGTATTGTGCTTGATTAGTTACTTGGTTCCACCATGTGAATTCTGGGGAACTGAACTTGGGTAATCAGATTTAACTAGAAGCTGCTCCTGAGGGTTGGAGTCGAAAGCACAAGCCATTGCACAGGGCAGTTTTTCTTTACTAATATTTAATTTTCAACACAAAGTTCTTGCTAGAGTAAGACCACATGTTATAAAATTGTATGAATCGAAGATGAATTTAAGCACTTCACACATAGATTCTTCCTTTATTTGTCATTAAAAATATTGAGAGTTTCAACTATGTACTTTTTTACATCCTAGCAACATAAAGAAAAATAAGATGTCATCTCTCAGCTTATCTTTTACATGAAGAAATGGACTTACAAACAGACAGTCAAAATATAGTTCATAAGTTCACCAGGTAAGAAGGGGTTGGGAATAGAGGGAGGGACTTTCGGGATATAAGCACCATCACGGAAGAAGATAAAGGGAGTGAGGAAGTGCCTTGTAATCTGAGATACAAGGCAAGGGTGGGTAGTCATGGAGATAGGCCTCCAGCACAGACTGCAATTGGATTGTACAGGTCCATGGCATGTTAGGGAATGTGAGCTTGATCTAGAGAGGTGGCTTTGTAAGTGGGAAAAGGATGACAACAAAGAGAAAACATGGATTGAAAAGTGGTGCTTCTATTTATTAGTTATTTACTATTGTGCTGGCAATGGGACATAGTGTTGCCTTTGATCCTCATGTGAAAAGATGAACAGAAAACAAAATCCTTGCTTACAGAGCAAGAATGCCAGCTCAGTGAGAATGTAGGAGGTTCTAGAGTCATGATCTCCCAGTGCAGGAGCTGCTGTTGTGTCACTGTACATTAATTATGATCCAAACCAATAGCATACATAGATGCTTGTTTCTGAGGTGTGCTAGCTACATTTCCAGGCTGTAATGGCTAGATGTGTCTGATGTATATGAAAAGGGGCTCCGAAGAGCACTTATATCTTTACAGAGAAATACACTTGGGCAGCAGTGCTTTAGAAAAGAGTTTCCCTTGCTTTCCTGAGATCGTAAGCGTCCTGAAGTATGCAGTACATTTGTTGATAATGTGCATTTGTAAAGTCTGTAAAACGAAGTTTGGAAATTCACTTAGAATTGGGGTTACCCTTTGGTCTGTCAGTCAGGCGGGCAACAGCTGGTGCTGCTCTACACTGGCCATGCTGGCTTGCTATTGCAACCATGCTGCCTATCTTGACTCTTGGCTGGGAGTTATATTTGGTTCTCTTGGAAATGACCAGTGTGATAAGCAAACTGCTTGCAAGCAGAGATGAATGGTTCTCTCGGGGACTTACCCGGAATCTGAACCATATTCTCTGAGGGATTGCCCAGAGCTCCGACTCATGCCACTTCAAATAACAGCTTAATACATCCTGCTTCCTTTACTAAGATTTTGTAACCCAAAGCATCAGGGATGATGGCCATTTCTGGTGACAGTCAGACACCTGCACTGAATTCTCAATTCACTTCAAGTTAGATCACTTGCCCAGGAAGAGTGCATTGATTTCCAGTTTCTACTTAACTTTAAGTTAAAGTTTGTGTACAGTTCTTTCCCACATGGAATTGTGTTTGTAGGCTTAAAAAAATCTAGAAAGCTTGTTCAGAGGATTGAGGACATAAAGCTTGGTTGCTAAATTAAAATAAATAAGTAAATAAAAACTTTCTTGATCACCGTGGGGAGAGAGAAGGGTTCTTTTTGGCAACTACATTCTGCTACTCTGTTACCACATAATTTATTTTGTGTATATAATTGACTTTTACTTGGGGAGCAAGAAAGCCATGTGGAAATGTTAAAAAGAAGTCAAGTGAGAGATCATCTGGAAGAAATTAAATCCATCATTGTGCAAATATAATAAGGGGAAGGAGCTGGCATGTATTATGAGGTGTATGCAAATGTAGCAAGTTTTTAGAAGCAGGCTTGCCTGCACCTGCATAGATAGAGGGAAACTTGAAGAATTGCAGCCTCCCCTGGATATCAGTGGCTGCTGGAATCCAGGCAAAAGCTGGGAAAGGTTTTGGATAAGGTAAAGGAGTACAGGGCTGGAGAGATGATGGGAACACATGCCCTCTATTGTGGGAAGTGAATTGAGTATCCTTTACCGGACAGGACTATAGGATATGGGTGAGAAATATGTGGAAGTGAGTTTAGATGCTCAGTCCAGGCTAGGTAAGAGGAACAAGCTTTACTGATGGTGTGGTAACTGATCTTCAGTTTAGCTTATTGCATATATTGGTTGGGCTGGCAAGGGCTAAAACATTTTAAGCACATTATTCAATTGAATCTTTCCAATAACTCAATGAAGTTGGCACTGCTAATCATGTTTTACAGGTGAGGAACTTACAGGTATTAATTGATAGTTATCTTACAGTTCTCTGCACCAGACTACAGGTCTTGTGAATATCTGAGTGGCAAACATCCTTGAAATGGGATCATATTTAAAAAAAATGGTATTCACTCTGACCTGTCAGTCAAGATGCTGTAATCAACCTGTGCTGCCCTGTACTGGCCATAATTGTCTATCATGTCTTCACGCTGCCTCTCCTGATTTAAGGGCTAGATGCATTTGGTTCTTTGGAAGTGGTGAGTCTGACAAGTAAACTGTCCCTAAATTGAGAAACAGATTAATTTGATGAACTTCCTGTGGGACCTGAATTGTATTCTCCTGAAGCAACAGCCAGAAATATTCATTATTTAGCATCATAAGATGTGTTGTCTTTCTGACCTGTTGTCTACTGTAATAGAATCAGGTTTCCCTTCTGGAATGTGACCCATTGCATGTATCGAGGTCACCTGACTTATTACTCAGTTGGAATCCAGGCTCTGGAAATAGGATGACTTATGACACACTTGCTTCTTGATGCTATTGCTGTAAGCACTAAGGTACTTTGTCTCTAGCCTAGAGTTCTAATGTCTTTTTTCAGCATTTGTGAAACTGTGACTTACTTGCAAGGAAGATAATTTTTCACAGTGCTGTGGTAGCTTTGCAACTAAGGTAATTTCTCAGACCATCCACCATTGTTGGATAATTATAACATGGTGACACAACTGCAAAAGCCCTTAAAAGCCAACCTCTAAATTATGGTGGCTTCTATAGATGGGTTTGAAAGGACAAAATAGATGCTGTAAGCAACAGGGAGGAAACAGAAAGAAACAATATTGAAAACGAATATTTTGGGATAAGATGTAGAGTAAGAGGCAGTGAGATATTATAAAAGGTCAAAAGAAATATTAGGATTCTGATATTGTGCAGATGAAAGTAGAAATTAATGAAGTGAGTAGCTGGCACAAGTGCCTGCAGTTTAGAATTTTACTTTTTTGAATTTAAAAAGCTGAATTAACAGCCGGGCGTGGTGGCACACGCCTTTAATCCCAGCACTTGGGAGGCAGAGGCAGGTGGATTTCTGAGTTCGAGGCCAGCCTGGTCTACAAAGTGAGTTCCAGAACAGTCAGGGCTATACAGAGAAACCCTGTCTCGGAAAAAAAAAAAAAAAAAAAAAAGCCGAATTAAAAAGAATCTTTGCATAGAATATTCCAGAAGAAGCATATATAAAATAGATTCTTCCCTCTTCCCTCCTCTCAAATCTGGGTGGGTAGAGTTTGGTAAGAGGAGTTGGGAGGTATCTGATTGCTGTGAGCACTTGAAGGACCTACAGCCAGACAGAGAAGAAAGGCTAGAATGATGACTGGCGGCTTAGATGCTCTGCCTTGCTCCTAAGAGGAAAATCCTTGGCTCCCAACTACTGCAAATGCTGTTTGGCCAAAATGCTACTGAATCTCCTGGATGAGTGGCTTCAATTCTTACTATTGTCATAGATGGACTTTTTCATAATGGAAGCACAGAATGTCCTTCAATAATGATTGCTCCGAAGAACCTCTTATGATGACAACTATTTGAATTCATTTTTTATTTATACACCTAGACAATAGAGATGAAAATATTTATTTCCCATGAAACAATGAAAAGTAAATTAAAACAGAGGCAAATAACTGCCATTTAAATATTGTCATCTCCAAGGTCCCTCTGTTCTAATCAGTTGTCAGTACAGAATATCACATCAGGTTATATTAAAAAAATTAGTAAATTCCCCATGAGAATTCAAGTCAATAGAAACTGAAAGGCACTGCTTCAGGCTCAGCATATTGAGGTCCTTAAGGGAAAAGAAAATTGCTCCGTGTTTTGTGTTCACAATTTCTCGCTGATGTGTGGGAACCTCATCTACTGTAATACTTTTCTTTAGTAAGTGGCAAATTAGACATCAGCAAGATTTTGTTTCTGTTCTGTCCAGGAAGTTAGGAAAGGCCACATTTGATGCATCTCTGACTGGAGCTCATGTGAAACATAATAGTACCAGTTAGTGTAGCTCTTAAAAATGTGGCCTTGTCTTTGTAGATGGTCCAATCCTAAACGTGCTGTATAGGCGTGAGCCAGGTTTTCCTTCCTTCTTTCTTTGTATGTATCATTTTTAACATCTCTTGTATCTATGGATAACAGGTTCTCAGGTGAAGCACAGAGTATGTCAGAGAAGCCCAGTGGAGTTAAGTGTGAAAAGTCAGTCGGAACATATGCTGTAATGGATTTGACCTCTGAGAGAACCGCAGAGGGAACGTGCAGATAACCATCTGAACTGACTTCTGAAGCTTGTCATCCTGACTCCTGAGATGCAGCGGGAAAAGGGAGACCAGACACATCAGAGAGAACAGGTCAGAGATCACAAACTGAAGATGAGCCTGATTTTCAAAGCAAATAAAGTCAAACAAGGAAAGACACATTCTTTAGCTCTTTTCCATGTACTTTCTTGGGGACCCTAAATGCCCTTGACATATAAAGAAATCAATTTGCAGAACTTGCACTGCTTATCCAGGGATTTTAGTGTTTGTGAAGTTTGGAGTGACTATGTAAACATGTTCATGATATCTCTGAAACCTTATAATATAAACAAGGTGGCACACTACAGAGGTACAGGTACAAAAATTACCCAGTACAAAGATTGGTTAGAGGGCAGTGTTCTCTTTGTTATTCAGTCATGGACCTAAGATTATGATAGTGCTACCTACATCCAGGGTAGGACTCTGTAAGGCTAAAGCTCTCTGATACACCTATAGGTGTATCAGAATCACCTAGGTGATTTTAAACTCGATTAAGTTGATAGCAGATATTAACCATCACAGGTTTCTAAGAACTACCTAAAAGAACAGCTTCTGTAAAGTGTTATAGTTTTATTACACACCTTTACCACCATTGTACCACAGATAGTGCATACCTCTGTTTCTAAGCTTGGATTGATTGAATTTAGCCAAGCTTTGTTTTATATGGTCACTTACAAAAATAATTAGTATTTATTACATCACCAGTTGGTCCTGAGGCTGAAGCATGTTGACAAAAAACAGCTCTAGGCATAGTGGAGCACATGGAGTCCAGGTCTGTGACCCTGATTTCCTGTTACTTGGGCTTAAAGTGTGCTCTGGTCAGCTAGGTCAGTATAAATACTTTGATTCATCTTAATGCAGGACACAAAGACTTCTCTATTTGGATAGTTATTTCAAATGACATTGAGAATGGACTATAGAAGTCTATATGATCCTGATTTTTACTATAGTGTATGTTCAATCAGAAATGCATATTAGTTACGAAGGGAGGTTCAAACATTAGAGTGAAAAATCCACATATGATAGAAAACAGGATTTCCCAGAGAAGACAGGGATATGTTAATTGTACTGAATTTGAGGTGACAATGAACTTTGTCATTTCCCTTTTTTTAGATTTGTTTCATTTAGTAGTGGAATGCCTGTATTTCAAGAAGCTGTTTTGAAAGCACTCGATACCTAGATGCAGCGATACATTTTTGTCAGCCCAGATGATATGTTAGTGGTTATGGCTGCTATGCTGAACAGTTCTTTCTAAACAATGCTTGTAAAACACTCCACTGAATAATTTGTTCATGTAGTTTCAACTGTGATGGATATTCTTGGTTGCCAACTTGACTACATCTGGGATAAAATAAAATCCAAGTGGCTTGTATACACATTTAATGAACTTTTTCTTAAATAATTTGAAATGGGAATACCCATTTTCATCCAGACGTTTTGAGGTGGGAAGATCCACCTTTAATCTGAGCCATACCTTCTTCTGGCAGCCTGTATAAAGGACATAGAAGAAAGAAGCTTGCTGTCTCTCTGTTAGCTCTTGCTCTCACTGGAAAGTTCATTCCTGCAGTGACATTAGAGTGTATGTATTCCAGATTCAGTTTGTATAATGAAGACCAGGTGAGACATCCAGCCTCGTGAATTGAACAACTATTGAATTCTTGGACATTCAGTTAGGAGATAGCTATTGTTGGGATAGGTGGACCACAGCCTGTAAACCATTCTAATAAACACACACACACACACACACACACACACACACACACACACACACACACATTATACATATTCATTTTAAGAGTTCTGTTCCTCTAGAGAACCCTAAGTAATACACATAACTATGACATCCTTTAGAAAACTATTTCTTCACAAGTAACTCCCATGGTGAAGGAGAAAAATAATTTTAAAATTATCTATAATTCCCCACTCAGCTTTGTGGGCATCTCTGCCTGTTATGTGGAGTTAGAGAAGGGAACAACAACAACAACAAAATGACCATGTCAGAAGTGTGACAAGTGTCACGAGGCCCAGCTGTCTCTGTAAGGGATGTCAAGCCCCACGCACCAGGTTTGTGTCTTGGTTAATAAATGATTACAGGTAAAATGATGAGTTTGCTCTTGTGAACTTGAATTTGCTCTTGCTAAAATAAACAGGTAAAATATGTTAACCTAGAAAAATGGGATGTTTTGTACGATTGACAGTAGAAATAGTGTTATATAAAACAGTATCATGCAGGCAAATGTATTTATGACTATCACTATGTAGAAAATGCATCTCTCTCTCTCTCTCTCTCTTTCTCTGTATGTATGTGTGTGTGTTTCTAGTCTTAGAGACTCAGGGCAAACTACCGGCAGTATACATAGATGTATTTAAAACTGATGATTAAAATATTTTGTTTGTTTTGTTTTTCATCTAAAAATGAAACTTAGTTTTGATCATTATAATTTTTCCAGGTTTTGAAACTGCTTTCCCTTGTTTTCATGGGACACACCAAACTGAGCGCAACAGTGTGAAATACATGTCTGTGGGGTGGGAAGTTGAAACCATTGAACACTCTCAGTCTGCCCAGTGTGTCTCAGTGGCAGAAGCTCTTGTGCTAAGCATGTGTGTGCCGTTCCACTGTGAAAATGCAGCGTTCAATAGCTCTTTGCATTTCTCATTTTACTCCCACAGAGAAGAGGCTCTGTGGCTGCCTATTGCTCTCTGCTGTGAAACATATACAGATGGTCTAGTTCAAGGTTCTTTAAAAGGCACAGAGGGAAGATACTTTGTGTCTGCTTATTTTTCGTATTTTATGTACATCTCCTTTCTTAAAAAATGTTTATTTTGCATATTTAGCCTGATATGATATTACTTCAATTTTAATATAGGGAGAACATGAAAACTTTAATAATTCTTTGAAAGGAGTAGATAGAAGGTGTTAGGTGAGATGTCTCAGTCTCAACCCAAGGTTGATCTGATCCCTCAAACAAATGTAGAAGAAGGGTTATTTTTGCTTTTTGTTTTTTTTTTTTAATAGTCTCTTCTGGTTTGTGTTGAGTTTTGTTTGCATAAGACAATAATGATACTATTAAGCAACTGAACTAGATTGTAAGTTGAACTTATACTGTGACTTTTAGAAAAAAGCAAGTATCTTGGGGCTGACTATTCATTCAAAAACTGTCAGCAAAGACCATTGTCAATGAAATCTAAAGTAAATGGGGCAGCAGAAGGATCACTGAAGACTATGTTTAAATCCTTTGAAACGTTCTCAGAGTCTTTGATCCCTCTTTTCAAGGATCTTTGGGCTCTTTGTTTTTATTTCATAGCTCATTTGTTAAATGGCCAACCATTATATGAAAAAATATGCTTGATATTTCATAAACAGCTTTTGGAAAATTATTTATTTCCCCATCTTTATGCCACTATCCAAACTTATTGTTGATGGGGGACATGGTCTTCAGCTCACATGAACCTTGCTCACTGGTCTGTGAAAAAAAAAAAGTGTCCCACTAAAGGAAATTATATGCAAATGGCTTCAGTTTTCTGACCAGAGAATTGTGATGGTGTGTGCCAGTTACGTCATGCGGTATAAAACATGGACTTTGAAGGCCCACAAGTGCCTATAAACTGAATAAACTTGAACTATATCTAATTTCTAAAAAAGAGAAAGATTACCAACAGAATGAATGCTTTGTCTGCTAAGATGATTATTTGACATCTGTCTTTGAGTTCATTTGATTGATACATTAAATTTATTGGTTTAAAATATGTTGAATCATCTCTACAGCTCTGGAATAAAGCCCATTGGATCATGATGAATAGATGGTCAAAATCATGAAGAGGCTAGGGACCTAGGCTAGGGCCCTCAACATAGTAAAACCAAAATTACAACCAGGTGTCATTGGAATCCATTCTTTTAACTACTACCCAATATAGTGCTTCAAGTCCTAGCTACAGCAGGAAGATAAGATGAGATAAGATAAGATAAGGTAAGGTAAGGTAAGGTAAGGTAAGTTAATGAAAGAGATACACTTCTAAAAAGAAGCCAAGCATCCCTATTTGCAGATGAGATGATTCTACACATGAGAAACCATAAGGATGTCACACACACACACACACACACACACACACACACACACACCAAACAAAGAAAAATAAACCAAAACCAAAACCAAAACCAAAACCAAAACCAAAACCAACCAACCAAACAAAAATCTTTTAGAGCTGATACATTAAGTAAAACGGTAGAAAACAAAATTAACACCCAAAGTCAGTATCCTTGTCAAATGCCAATGAGAAACATGATGAAAAAAAAAATCTAGGAATCAATCCCATTCACAATAGTCACCAAAAATTATCCACAGGAATAAATGTAACCAAGGATGTGGAAGAACTCTACAATGAAAACGTTTAGCCACCAAAGAAAGAAATTGAGAAAAACATTAAAGACAGAATGAATTTCCATGTTCATAGAATGACAAACAGAACTATTGTGAAAATTCCCATCTTACTAAAATGTACCTACAGATTCAATCCAATCTCAATAAAAATTCCGGGGACATTCTTAGTCTTACAGAAGACTAAGCCTAAAATTTATACAGAATAAAAGTCCTTGAGGAATCAAACCAATTCCAATGAAAAGAACACTTCAGGAGATATTACCACACCGGATTTTAGATTATATTTCAGAAGCATAATAGTAAAAACAGTATGGTACTTGCACAGAAATAGACATATAGACTAATGAAATAAAATAAGGGAGCCAGAAAGCAACTCCGGCTACCTGGCTTTGTACAAAGATGCCAAAATACAACAAAACAACCTTATTGTGGAAGGAACAGAATCCTCAACAAATGGTGCTAAGAAATAGAGATTTCAATATGCCTTGAAATGAAAAATCTATATTAATATTTT
The DNA here is from genome assembly GCF_000001635.26 of Mus musculus. Taxonomy (NCBI): domain Eukaryota; kingdom Metazoa; phylum Chordata; class Mammalia; order Rodentia; family Muridae; genus Mus; species Mus musculus. The sequence goes on from NC_000076.6 coordinate 46,085,469, forward strand.
TCTCCTAGCACAAAATTTCATTCTAAATAGATCAAGGACTTCAACATATGATTTAGTATTCTCTTTAAAAACTTTGATGTTATAAATTTTAATATTAGAAAACCAGAACTAATATTCTCTTGCTAAAGTTTTGTTTTAAATTCTCACTGATCTATAGCTATCCATTAACAAATCTTTGGTATCTCCAATCTGTAATGTGGTGTTAAGGTAGAGATGCTTCCTCCACAAAGGATGATATGACGTCTCTCCTAGTTCCTCACTTGCTCAGTGTTGAATCACAATGCATGATGCTAGCCTCATTCTGCATAGTTGTACACAAGACATGCACAACTGATACTTTCACATGATAGAAAAATGTATTTAATTTAATAGGTAATAGAGAAAAGTTGTTAAGCAAAGTACCTGGCAGTATTTTGAAAATATGTCACAGATATATTATATTCTCCTTATTTTTAGACAAAGGTATTTCAAAATTAAAAAAAATCATTAGAATGAGATTCTTCTGTAGGAAAAATGATGTGGATCTTTGCATTAGCATGCAGTTGAGATTTGAATATATTCATATAAAAATATCAGTTGTAGAATTTTAAACCATTTCAGTAATTGTTTATAAGGTGAATAGGAACATACTACTGTGTGTTTGTTAAGTAAAATTGCTAAGAAAGAAAGAGTTAATATTTTTGTGATTAATGATTAATACTGGAAATAGTTCTCCACAGGCAATGCATGGTTTTTAAGACATAGAGTTTAAGAAAAGTAAGCAAGGATATGGGGCTGGAGAAATGGCTCAGTGGTTAAGAGCTCTTCTTGCTTTCAGAGGACCTGAGTTCAGTTCCCAGCATCCACACCAGGTGCCTTACAACTGCTTATAACTTCAACTCCAGGGGACTGAAAGGTCTCTTCTAGCCCTGATGGATACCGATGTGTACACGAGTATACACACCACTAAATATAAAACAAATTTTAAAAGAAATGAGCACGTATAAAAAGTAAAATTAGAGTACAGGATATCCTTTTAGGAATAAGCAGTATATAAAAATAATTGGCTTACATATATGAGTAAAATAAATGATAATAAATATAATATATGATGCATACACACACACTGATAGAGTGAGACTATTAGAGTTTCTTGATTATTATGTTAAACAAATAAGGTTATCTATATAATTATAGATCATCATTCATATTTTTGATTCTTTTGTGAAAACACACTGACAGTATATTTATAGGTTTTATATTTTAGAAGAATGGATATGAACAGGGTGGTACAGAAAAAGAAATCTTCATATATCTCATAAAATTATTAGATTATATTACTCTGTATCATTTTTACTCTTTTGAAGTTATGTAGACAAAGAGGATAAATTTGTAAAAGAGTTTCACAGATGTTTAAGTTTGGAATAAGATCAAGCACATTGGAACTGTGAAGCACTGTAGAGTGTTTATGGGGAAAGTGTATGATAATGTTTTTTGATAACTGCTCATTAGTTAATAGGGCATTTATGGAAGCTAAACACCTTGGCTCTTTGTCAGACATTGTATGGGATCCAGAAAATAGCAAGCAATGCTGTTGTAGGAAGAGCTTGCAATGTCCTCATACAGCATATATGAAATAATTCAAAATAAATTAAATTGTGGTAGTCTGTGAGAGTAAGAGACTTTATGAGAAGTATTCTGTGATTGGCTAGAGGCAAGTTCTGAGTTGAGCTTTCAAAGTGAGCAAGACCTAGAATCTAGTAGATATAAGAGAACATTCTGATATGAGAGGCAAAGTAGAAAGAGGATATTTGTAAGTAGAGAAAGATTGGCTTTGTGCTGGTCTCAGAATCGTTTTTCTGAAGCTTTTATATCTGTGTTTTTGAGAGATAAGACATTGTCCAAAAACAAATAAAAACAGTTCACATTGTTAAAGTTTTCATGATAAAGCAAATCCTGAATGCAATATTTTAGAATTGGAAATGATCTTAAATGTATGTCATCTTTTCAATTTACACATGAAATTTAGAGAGATTATGCTTATGAAAGTGATCCAATTTGCTAAACAGCATGAAAACTAAGCACCAGAACTTTCCATTCCAAGCTGGAATTCCTGCTAAAGCCTGTTGGAATTTCATGAATGAAACAAAAAGACACCTCTGATCCTGCGTTTTCAGGGTCCTAGCGTAACTTTTGTGCAGACGTGTGGTTACCATCTTCGGAGAAGCATTCTTATAAAATTTGTAAGCAATTTCTGATTGTGAGCATGTATGCCCTTAATCCACTGAGATTTCTCAGGGCGAAAATTTCCCTGTGTTGTTAGTTAGACTCTTAATCAAGCAGCCGTAGGTTGTCAACAGAGCAAAGAAAAATGAGTTTTAGATTTCTTTTTATTGATGCACATTGACCTTTTAACTCTCCTGATTGACAAAGTCACCAAAGACACATTCTTTCTTGCATGGCTTCAGCCCTGGCCGTGCTCCAGAATCATGTCAAAGGTGCTCACATTCTGCTGCAGCTGCCATCTCTCACCAGCTGGCAATGTGCTTGCTTGTCTGTTGATGCTTTAGAAGATGATTAATATTCTCCCTGACCCCATACTGAAAAAGGGGGCGGGGAACCAAGCCAGTCGCCAATGCATAGAGATGAATTTAGGAGCAGGAGGCAGAGTGACCTCCTGTACTCCTGTGGCCCCAGGAGCACCCACTTTTACCTAAAACTGATGATGATGGTGATGATAATGCATAAAACATTCATGTATAAAATAAAATACATCTTATTGTCACATACCTGTGCACACTTACATTTTTAGTATTGCTTGCTTTATTTTTAAATTAAAATTAAGGCTTAGAAATAGACTATTTTAAGAGATTTCAATGGCTTTAGTTTTTTTTTCCTTTTATGTTAATAATGTCAAGTGCTGTGCTGTGGAACATTCCCTCCTGAGTCTGCCCATCTGTTGTGTGACCAGAATGACCTTTCTTGCTTCTTCTTCTTCAGTGATAGACACTTTCCTCTTGGTTTCATTAAAGAAAGTATTGCTTAATGGCCTAAAATACTATGTATTTTAGAGAAAGTTTTATGGCTGCAGAGAAAGTATGTATTCCATAAATGTTAGATAGAATAGTCTGTAGATGACTGTCAGTTCTGTTTGATCTATTCTGCAACTCAACTTGGAAGTTCACTTATTTAATTCTGTTATTTCATTCACTTAACATACCCTGATTTAAAAAGAGACAGAGCAAATATGAAAACCAAAGTACAAATTGATCCCTGTAATCTAAAGCATGTAATAGACACTTCAGTTCTCTACATAGAGGTGACAATTGTTACATGACATAACCTTACATGGTGCTAAAAGTCACTTAAGGCATTGGAATGTGTGTTGCTTTTAAAACATTAAAGATGTATAGTAAAAATGATACAAGACATGTGGTCAAGAGCAATTTCCTAGATAATCTAAAAACTATTTGCAAGCCTTAAGTGATCAGAATGTTTTCCAGGGTTATAGCATGTGACCTAAATGAAAAGGGGAGACCAACTGAGGAAGACACTCATCATCACCTCATCCCTTTTCATACATGGGCACACATGTCTTCATATGTTCATGCACCCATACACACGTGAACATGAGTTACATGAACATACTCACACATGTGTCTTATAGACATTTTCTTGTTTTGTTTTTGTTTTTGTTTTTGTTTTTGTTTTTTGGTGTGTGTGTGTGTGTGTGTGTGTGTGTGTGTGTGTGTGTGTGTGTGTGTAGATGCACATGCCTATGTAATGCAGAGATAAGAAGAGGGCCCTGGATATTTTCAACACAGAACTATAGAAGTTTCAGGGATCCTTGGCTTGTCACATGGTGTTGGGAATCTAAATTCTGGTCCTCACACAAGTGTGTTGAAGTGCTCTTCATCTCTTAGTTGTCTTCCAAGACCATTTCTTGAATTTTCTTGGAGAGTTTGGTTAATTTCCAACATGTTGAGTTTCTTATCTGTGAAATAACGAGAGAAAAACACAACATATAGATATCTAAGATGAAAATCACCCATGGATGACATTTTGAAGTTTAACATGTAGACAATTCACTGATATTACAGGAATATGGATTAGTGTCAGAATATTTTTCTTTTTGGGGAAGGCGGGTGTGGGAAGGCTCTGTTCCTGCTATCACTGAGCTGGATACCAAGCTTAGGGATTCAAAACGACCCCGATGTGGTACAGAACACACTTCGACATCAGATTCCCAACACAAAGGAGAGTTGTTTATTTGGAGGGTACAAGGATTATTTGGGGATTGCCTCTGGATAAGGCAGAGACAGTGATGGCTTAATGGCACAAAGATATTTTAAGGGCTATAGCATAGAAAAAGAAGGGAGTATCCCTGTCCTGGAGAGGTCTGAGGTGGCTGTTTTTGGTTGGCTAGGAGGAAAACATAAGATATGAGGTATCAGGCTTTTTCAGTCATGTAGCCTGATGCTATTTTATGAGGTAGTGTGTCTATATTTTCTTCTTCTGATTTCCTAACATCCACATTGCTTATACCTCCCCACATTTTTTGTGTGTCCTGGATTTGTTGTTTGAAGCTGTGGGGATTCCTTCTCTAGGGGTGTTGCACTGCCTGTGTAATCTTTGCCTTCCTCATTGACTTGGGTTATTTTATTTTTTTTTCTATAGATCTGATAAAATATTCTGACTCAAGCAAAGAAGGACAGAAAGGATCTATTTGCCTCACAATTCCAGGTACAGTCCATTGATGCAGAAGAAATCAAAATTCAAGGAACTTGAAGCAGAGAGAGACATAATCATTGTCAAAAGCAGTGAGGAATGAATTAATGCCTCTTAGTGTGTGTTTGACTCCCCCCTTTTTTTCTCTCTTCTTCTTCTTCTTCTTCTTCTTCTTCTTCTTCTTCTTCTTCTTCTTCTTCTTCTTCTTCTTCTTCTTCTTCTTCTTCTTCTTCTTTCTTCTTCCTTCTCCTTCTCCTTCTCCTTCTCCTTCTCCTTCTCCTTCTCCTTCTCCTTCTCCTCCTCCTCCTCCTCCTCCTCCTCCTCCTCCTCCTCCTCCTCCTCCTCCTCCTCCTCCTCCTCCTCCTCCTCCTCTTCTTCTTCTTCTTCTTCTTCTTCTTCTTCTTCTTCTTCTTCTTCTTCTTCTTCTTCTTCTTCTTCGTCATCTTCTTCTTCTCCTTCTTCTTTTTTTACAGTCCTGGATTCCATGCTCAGAGAATGGGCCTGCCCACAATTAATATCTTCCCCCATCAATTAATGGATGAAGAGGATTCCTTATAGACATTTTCAGAGGCGAACTCTAAATTCTCTCAAATGTGTGTCAGAGGCCTGCATCCTTGGTGTTCAGTTGGCAGTTCATATTCCTCAACTCAGTTCACTCAGACCTTACATCGTGGGCCACATGGCAGGTTTCAGCAACATACAGAAGGATACTTTTCAGTATTCTTTGACTAATACTGTTGTGTTTGGATTTAAAGGAGTGCCTTTCAGATATTAGTACTATGCTTGAGTTTCTTTATCTTTTAGTTTTTAGGCACTGGATTGTGTCGGTTCAGATGAAGAAATTAACTGTGTCATAAATCATTTCCAAGTCATATTACCCATCTTGAGTTTAGAGTAATGCAATTTGTATTTAAAAGAACCAAAGGGTTTTTGTTGTGTTTCTTTTTGTAAAGTTATGAAATTATGGTGTTCTTTAACTTGAGAGATCAGACACAAAGCCAGAAATTCTGACTCTACTTTCAAACTTGTAATAGTGACTATGCATGTGGTGTACAAACTACACCTTCCCTGGCCCTTCATTGGGCTTTGCCTAAGATATATTACATAGCAGAACATGTGTATGTGACATGACTCATCTACAAAAGGTACTGAGAAGCAAAATGAAAATTGTGATTTATTTTCACTGTAGCTTTTCTGTCCTGACTAAATCTATTAATTTTTTTAAAAAAATGTTGCAGAAATATTTTTCAAGTATTATTATATTTGTTTATTAATTTAACCATATCTGTTGAAGACCAACTATGAATAAGTCACTGTCCATGGTGCTATGGAATGCAGACTCAGTCTGATAAGACGATGCAAGATTTATTACCATGGGAATGAAGTTTACAGTGGACCATGGAGATAATGGGTCTTTTGGTTGCAAGCTGTCATCTTCACTAAAACTTTGACATATCTCAGAGAAATATCCTGTCTTTATTTTGTCTGTCACCATCATGTTGGGAAATGTTATATTAGATGCTGTATTTTTTTTTCAGGCTTGCTCACATTGAAAGTTATGAATTCAGGGAGGACCAATGACAACCACCTTTGAAGGTTCCTCATTCATGTAGATTCAAACGGGAGATGAACTATTTTTGTTTTGTTCATTTTAAGGAGAAGAAATTGTATGTCATACCTGTGGGAGACCCAAAAATCAACAATGACAAAAGCATTCAGGCAGGGATAAGAGCTTTGTTCTTCAGTTTTTAAATATGTACTTAGAATGTACAGAAGTGTTGTGGTAAATCTCCAACCCAAATATGCCCTGGCAATGAAAGTACAACTCAATTAATATGAATACATGATGTTTGCCTAGACTGGGCAGATCTACCACTACACTACCATCTTCCCAATCTATGAGACATGTTTCTGATCCACTTTCCTTCCACCTACTCCTGTCATTGGCTCTCTCTCTCACTTCTTCTTCTCTCACCCCACTTTCAGCTCCACCTTCCCTTTATCTGCCCAATCACTGGCTCTAGCCTTTATTTTAGAAATTAAGGTGGGAAGCAGGTTTACAGGAACTCACCTGAGTGCTGACTCATTCCTTGTTCCCAACCCATCCCAGGAGAATGGAATTAGCATCAAATTACAAATAGCCCCATAACTATCCACAACACAAAATTATTTACATGAGTTTTTAACATTTCTCTCTGTGAATACACTAATCGACTTGTGGAGTTAGAAGTTTATTATATAATATTTAAGATGCACAAAATGTGATATTTTATACTTTAATGTTCATAATAACAGAACAGCTATGGGTACATCCTTGTGACTGGAAAACAGAGCACTCCATTCTAAATGATTTGATTTGCTATTTGTGTCCTTGTCCTGGCTAGTTTTATGACAACTTGGCATAAGCTACAGTCATCTGAAAGGAGGGAATCTCAATTGGGAAAATGTTTCCATAGATTATGCTGTAAGGTATTTTCTTAACTAGTGATTGATGTGGGAGAGTCCAGAACATTGTAGGTAGTGCCATTTCTGGGCTGGTAGTCTTGGGTTCTATAGGAAAGCAAGTTACACAAGCCATGATGAGCAAGCTAGTATGCAGCACTGCTCCGTGGCCTCTGCATCAGCTCCTGCCTTTGGGTTTCTGTGCTGTTTGAGTCCTTGTGGATGTATAAGCCAAATAAACCCCTTCCTCCCAACTTGCTTTGGTCATATTGTTTTATCAGAGCAATAGTAAGCCTAGCTTGGAGAATTTCCATGTTTCTAAATGCTTTAGATAAATATCTCTACTATTGCCACTCCCATTTGAAAATGCTGTTGTTGGCACCACTGAGTATATATATCTTTGATTTCTTTTATACATTTTCTTACCCAGTAGCAAATATTACTGTGAAGTGTGTGAATATAAATTTTTTTATTTAAAAATGGTTTCAACTGATATCTGTATTCATTTGCTAAACAGAATATCTTCTGTTCTTGTTTTAAATTTTTCATTTAAACACTGGATCCTAACTTGGTGTGGTAACACATACTTGTAATCTCAACACACAAGAAGCCAAGGCAGGAGGTGTGTGAATTCAAGACTGATCTGGGCTACATGGTGAGTCCCTCTCTAAGAAGGAAAAGCTTAATGAACAAACAAAACACAACACAACAAATGCACAGATTTCTATATATCTGTGCGCAGCTTTCCATCCTCACCAGGGTGCTAGGATTCATGGAGAATGGTCTTTATTAGTGTAGTAGTGTTCAACAGTATCATTTCTGTCACCAATCACACTCCTTTACATCATGCAGTCTGCATCCGAACTTTCCATTTGATTTTCCTGGGTCAAATTTTGTTTTGTAATCGCCTCCTCTAGCATGCTGTTGATGGAATCATTCTCTATAAGTGTTGGCATCGACTGGAACAAGAATCTCATTTTGTACTTACTTCTTGATGAGTGTCTTGGCAGTTCTTGAGCTGTTGCTATTCTGTTAAAAATTTTAAAATCAGTTTTTAAAAATCACTTGAAACAGGGTTGGAAATTAATTCAAATTATGCTCAGTTCCAAAATAATTTTGGAGAAAATGGATGCTTATAAAATGTTGCATTTAATAAGAAAAAAAAATACCATGCAGGAAATATTAGAAGACTTGTTGCAAGGAATAGGCTTACAGGAAAGGGAAAGGCAGGTGGAACTCTGCTAGATCTATACTTGGGATTTCTTCCTCAGAGGTCTCTTCTCTGTTAGGCATTTGACTGGTTTATTGAGGCCTAGTCAGAATATAGAGAATAGCTTCCTTCATTTAAGGTCTATGTACTATATATCTCATAAAATACTTTCACGCAAATACTTAATTTAGGATCAGGATACAGCATAGTATTTGAAACTGGCCAATCTGATACACAAAACTCACCTCACTTTCACACAGCTCACACACATGGTAGTTTTCTCTCTTTATATGTATTTTTATGTTCACAAGTTGACTTTTGTCACCCTGCACTAGTTTTGATACAGGCTACACATTCATGGGGAGAAGGAACCTGGGATGAGGGAATCCCTTCATCAGATTGACCTGCGGGTATGTCTGTGAGGTATTTTCTCAATTGCTGGTAGATGTACAAGACCCAGTTCCATCCCTGGAGAGGTGGTGTCGGATTGTCAAAGCAAACATAGAGCTACAAATGGGATGTCTTTATCAAACCCCTCCCCTAAAAGCTCAGGCCTGTTCCCAGGTGCAGGTCCTCCACACAAAAGAACTCAATGTTCTATGCTTTTGCTTTGTTTTGGTATTTTTTTCTCTTATATATTTTTTTTTTTGAGTGTGATCTTTGAAAACACACACAGGAACAAAGTCAAAATATAGTACTTTGCTTCTGTGGGAGAGATTGTGAAGCTGAGTGGGCAAAGAGTAAGGGATAATCTGAGAGGATTTGGGGAAGGGAAAGAATATTTATATATATATACAAACATATATATATATATATATATATATATATATATATATATATATATATATATATATGTATGTATATATGTTTAAAATGAATACTGGCTGAGCAGATCCCAGGAAAGTAAGCTGTCTTCCTTTTCTATAGCTCCTGCGTCCCGGTTTCTGCCCCAGCTTCCTTTGATGATGGACTGTACCCTATAAACCAAATAAACCCTTTGTTCGCTAAGTTGCTTCTCGTTTGTGTTTTATCACATCAATAGAAAGCAAACTAGGATGCAGTTAATGTATTTTTATAAACAACTTTTTCTCTAAGGTAGTCTGTTTAAAAAATTGTATATTCTAGCAATATCATCTTTTGGTATAAGCAAATACCAAATTGATTTTGTTGCATTCTTAATAATTCAGACTTTCCCCATGGAAACAATTTTGCTTATTTCATGCATGCATTCATATTGCTTATAAGAAAAATTAGTTTCCCCCTTCATTGCTTATGTTTTTAGAAATAAATTTTAACTTTAAAATAATGTGTGTCAATAGCTCTCTTTGTGGCACACAGTTTTTGGATTTTGGTAGTGTGGGATGTCATCTGTTCACCACTACAGCAGAATCAGAAATGGTTTCTGCAGTATCCAGAACTGATCTAGGGGCACAAAACAGCAGCCAATTCTCCCTTTCCCACAGGGCCTGGAGTAGATTATTCAGTGTGTTTCCTTTCTTAGAATGTTATACAAATAAAACCTCCATATCTAACTCCCAGAATAGAGTTATTACTGCTTTTAAGTGATGGTCTTTTAATGTGTGCTTCACTTAAACAGAAACTACAGCTCCATCACTGTCTCCACTCTTGTAGGCACTTACTTTGACATTTCTTTCTCATCCTTGAGTTTTTGAAAGCTTCCTGTGATTTGTCTGTATGTTTTACTAGGTATGTAATCTACAGACATTTTCTCTTAGTTGAAAGATCTTTCTGATTCTTAACAGTGTCTTTTGAAAAACAAAAATATTTTATTTTATAATTTTATTCTACAATGTTTTTCTCCTGTGTTCTTTTAAGTATTATCCAGTTTTCACATTTATAATCTATAATGTCTTTAATTTAATAATTTGGATAAAATGTAGAGCCCATATTTTTTCTATGATGTATTTGGAGTTAATAATTTGTATAACATATACAATATGAGTTAAAATTCATTTCACTCTTATTGCAAATAGATTATAGAGTCCTGGATAAGTATGGGTGAGGAAGATGTGTGAGATGAAAACAGAGAAATACACTTTTTTTTTTTTTTTGTCACTCATTGGGTGGGGTGATCCAGACTCAGAAAGATAAATATGGTATATATGCACTTATAAGTGGATATTAGTGCTTAAGTAATGATAATCAAACTATAATCCACCGAACCAGAAAGGATAGGTAAAGTGGAGGGCTATGGGGGAGGGGCACAGGGATCTCCTTGGGAAGGAGAAATAGGACAAATTTTGCAGGTGGAATGGGGGCAGGTGAAGACAGGAGCAGGAAGGATCATGTTGTGTGGAAATATATGGAGAAAAAATTGCTGGGAGAAACAGCTGGAATTCAGAGGTATTTGGAGGGAAATGTAGAAACCTAGTGCATTGGAAACTTCCTGAAATCCATGAGGATGACCCTAGTGAAGACTCCTAGTAATGGGGTATAAGGAACCTGAAGCAGTCATCTTTTGTAGCCAAGCGAGACTTCCAATGGTGGAACTGGGTTGCATTCAGTTAAGTTGTTAGCTGAGGAGGTCCATGGAGATTCCACGCCACCTCCAAAAACAGTCTGAATCTAGGACAGAGTGTTCCTGTCCAAGAACTGACAGCATAGTCCCATTGTGGAGGACAATATCCACACAGCTCATTGAACTTACAGAGGTCAAGCTGCTGCCTTCATGCAGTCCTTGCCTTTACATTCTAGTCTCTTTCATAAGGGAATGTACTCTGCAGGCTATGGAGAGAGAAACCTGGACACAAACCAAGCCATGAAACCCTCAGCCTACGATCTGTCCTGCCTGCAAGATGTGTTGGGGTAATGGTGGCACAGAACTTGTGAGAGTGGCCAACCAATGTTCTAATTTGATGCAAACATTATGAGAGGGAACTCAGGCTCTCTACTGTCTGGATGGCTAGGAACTAAAGAGTGGAGAGCCCAGAGACCTAGGGTAGAACCAAACATATCTGACTAAAAAGTGTGTGTGTGTGTTTGTGAAATGATTCTTAATGGTATTCTGCTATACTCAAGATTGGTGCCTTGCCCAGTTATCATCAGAGAGGCTTCCTTCAGAAGCAGATGAGAGGTACTGGATGAAAAGGCCTACAGCCAGCCCTTATGTAGAGAGAGAGAGAGTTATAATTGGAGGTCTCCATTGGGTCTCTACACTCAGAGACTAGGAAACTGTGGATGGGATGTATTGCATGAGAAAAGAATCTATTTTCAATAAGACAAAATTGCTCATGTGGAATTTAATTCTTTGCTGGCAAGGACTGGAGGAGTAAAATGTATAAATTGAGTCTCTCACACTGGAAGTGCATGGGTAGAGCACTCATGTGGGTCCCCTGAATACAACAGTGACAACCCTACCCATGTCTCTGATGTTCTGTGATTCCTTTCAGGGATATATGACTGGAGGAAGGTGCAATTTTACATTACACTAGGGGGAATTTCTGTTCTATCATCCACTGTAGGGCAGTGGGCTGTAAAAGATACCTTGGCTCCTCGTTGAGCACAGGCTTGAAACCCTGGTGACCCTGCAGGATTTTTGCCATGCTCCTGGGCCCCTGGCTCCTGTCACATAGTTACAATCCCCACAGTCCACTGTAGAGAGGTCTGTGGCCATCAGTCATGAGGAGCAGCATCCCAAGCCCTTCCACATGCAGATAAGATATCCCCAAGCTCTCAGACCAAGCCAATAGGAAATATCTGTTGTCAGACCTTAACACACCCTAAAACTGTATATAAAAATCCTATCCAGAAGGAATAAAGGTGTGTGAGAATTACTCCATTGTCTAAGAGCTTCTGTCTTAAGAGCTCTAACACTGCTGCTTGGGAAGAGATCTGCTCTCCCGAAACATAAGTTGACTTCTTGTTAGCTCAGCCATACCCAACTCAGTGCGGAGCAATGGGTTCAGCATCTTGGAGCAACTGAGGTGGCAACATCGAAGATGAAGGAGGAGGCAGCTACAGCAGGGGAGGCAGCGGAGGTGGTTTCTTCTCCCTGCTCGAACTCTCTCCCCTTTGCCTGAACCCTCTCACACAGCCAGGACAGAGATCTCCATGAAAAGCCTCCGGTACACAGGTCCATATCTGGTGCCTAACGTAGGGCTCAAACACTGACACAACTGCACTGAACGAAGACCCCGGGAAGGTGAGCCCCCCGCCCCTGCTGCCCCCCAACTCTGGAGACAATCAGCCCGTCCTTTCCTGCTGTGCTTGCCATCAGGGCCACCACATGGATTTGGAAAAGCTGAAGGGGCAACTGAAGCCTCCTGGCCAGAGCTACTCTCTGGTGTTGGCTGAAGGTCTCTCTGGTCCCTGTCTAAATCCCCACATCTCAAAATGGGCGTTGGCAAAGACTATCTAACTTCTCCTTAAAACAAAAAGAAAACCTGGTAATTCAGAAGCTACTTAAAAGCCACAGGGGGGCTGCCAGTTCTTAAATCTGCCGGAACGCTAAGCGTTTTGAACCTCTGTGGAAGTCCCCAAAGCCAAATAGGAAAAGAGAATGTTCCTATTGGACAAACTCATCATCACATAAAAATTTCCCAGGCCAGCGAAATATGTGGCCTACAAAAATTCCATGGAATAAAAATAGCCAAAAACCAACTCTCCATGCTTTGGGAGGACATCCTTCAGATAGTTCCATGCATGGGCAATGATAATATTTATAGATTGGACTCATGGTTCTCAAAAACAGAGATACCCAAGAAGGAAAAACACCCTCCTGTGATTTCTTGCCGATCGTAGCTGCAATTGGGCAATGCATAGGACCATATAAAATAGGACAGGCTGATAGAAACACAGCTCCTGAGCCCCTCAGTCAGATGAACCCAAAGACTAAGGTCTTAAAAATCACCCTATTTCAGGTCTCACAACCCTTACCCAGCTAATAAGGGAAATAAAATCCATCTACCTACCACTGCCTCCTTAAGCCTCAGAGGAACCACTAAATAAACCATCTGCTCCTGCTCCTCCTCCTCCCCTCCCACCCAAGGGCAAGGCTCCATTAAAAAAACAAAGGAGCTACCACCTGCCTCTCCCCTTATTCCATCTCCATAATCCAACCAGAAACAGCAAGCCATAAAAGCGAAAGACCTTCAAAACTCTTGGACAAGACCCTGCTAAACTCCATAGTCCCTCATCCTCAACCATCTACCACCCAACAACTTTGTAATTTTTGAGACTCTCTTGCAAAAACTAACCCTGCCTCCCGTGCTACTCAGGAATCTGGTATGGAACTAGAAACCCAAAACGCTTTAGTATTCCCAGTTAATATCAACCCCAGTGGAACTAAACCAGTAAACTGGTACCCACTCCAAGCCTCAGACTTAAAACAACTAAGGCAGGCAGTGAAGGAAGATGGCATCCGCGCACCCTGAACAAAATCTCTCCTACAGAGTCATATTTCCAACTTAAACAGCCCCCAAGTTTGGAGAGATATTTGTCATTCTTCCTTTCTTGGCATGATGTTTTTGGAGTGGGAAGCCTAATTTTGATATGAATGCTGTCAATAAGGTAGGCAAAACCTGGACACAGGAGCACTCCATGTTTTTTTTTTTTTTTATTGATTTTTAAAAAATTTATTAGGTATTTTCTTCATTTACGTTTCCAATGCTATCCCAAAATTCCCCCATACCATCCCCACTCACTCCCCTCCCCACCCACTCCCACTTCTTGGCCTTGGCGTTTCCCTGTACTGAGGCATATAAAGTTTGCAAGACCAAGGGGCCTCTCTTTCCAATGATGGCTGACTAGGCCATCTTTTGATACATATGCAGCTAGAGACATGAGCTCCGGGGGGTACTGGTTAGTTCATATTGTTGTTCCACCTATAGGGTTGCAGACCCCTTTAGCTCCTTGGGTACTTTCTCTAGCTCCTCCATTGGGAGCCCTGTGATCCATCCAATAGCTGACTGTGAGCATCCACTTCTGTGTTTGCTAGGCCCCGGCATAGCCTCACAAGAGACAGCTATATCAGGGTCCTTTCAGCAAAGTCTTGCTAGTGCATGCAATGGTGTCAGCGTTTGAAGGCTGATTATGGGGTGGATCCCCAGATATGGCAGTCTCTAGATGGTCCATCCTTTCGTCTCAGCTCCAAACTTTGTCTCTGTAACTCCTTCCATGGGTGTTTTGTTCCCAATTCTAAAAAGGGGCAAAGTGTCCACACTTTGGTCTTCGTTCCTCTTGAGTTTCATGTGATTTGCAAATTGTATTTTGTATGTACTCACTAATAAGTGGATATTAGCCCAGAAACTTAGAATATTCCATGGAGTTTTAATGATCCTTTTGGTGAGGAAGACTTTTCTATAGGAGTACAGCAGGCAACTCAGCCAGTAGGGTACTATGAGTAGGTCTGCCTCTGTGAAACCCAAGCTTGGAATAGGCTCACTATACCCTCAGGGTCGCAAGACCCTACCTCCTTCCTGCTCTCTCTCCATCAAAAGCCCAGAGAACTACTATCTAATTTTATTCCCAGAACTAGAATGAGTGGAGAAAGAAAAATTTCCAATCCCACAGCCAGAGACCTCCTTCTTAAAACCATTGTATGGGAAGGCATGACCTCCGAATCCAGACAAGCTTGCCAGGGTCTCCTGGAAGAGCATCATGGTAGATGGATTGTGGCATTCCAAGATATAGGAACCATGTCACACCAGATTACATTCATGACTCAGGCATTTGTAGCAGCAGTAAAAACAGAAAGAATCTGCTTCAAATGTGGAGAGGCAGGACATTGGAGGAATGAATGCCCACAAAACCCTCTCCCCATGACAGATCCTAATCTTCCTAGGAAAATTCATCCCTGCTGCAGAAAAGGATTCCATTGGAGAAGATATTGTACTGCTGCTGTATATGATAAGTATGGCAAGCCACTGGAGCCTTTAAACTTCAGACGGGGTAGCCCTCAACCCTGACATTATAAGGGACAACTGCTCCCATAGAACTCTTATGGATGTCCAACATCTCAGAAGGCTCCCACCCCAAATTATCCATTAAAAGAGATAATAAACCATTCAAGTGTCTTATTGATCCTGGAGCAAGACAATTTTAAGAAAGCAAGAGATCCCATGAGATTGGCAAATTAATATGTGGGCCCCAGCTCCTAGGCATAGTGGGTACCTCTCACACATTCATAACCAAACAAGCCTACAGGTAGGAAGACCTGAATGGAGCTACTGGCCTCATATGCCCCCTGGTGGCTCAAGTAGCCACCAATCTTCTATGGAGAGATATCTTACAAGCCTTAGAGGTGGTTCTTACCACCCAACAAGAAAGAGACCATATTAAGATAGAGGACATTACCTAGAAAGAAAGTAATATCTAAGGAGACCCTAAAACTGTCCTCCAAATCACCTCCACTTCTAGGGGCCATTGTTAGATTTAGTACTCCCTGCCTTGATTAGCTTTCCAGTGAAGCCATCTGGGTCACATAGTAGCCTCTCTCAAGGGATAGGCTTAGAGCTCTCACACAGCTGGTAGAAGAACAGTGGTTGCTACAACACATCCACCCATCCCACAGTACATGGAAAATCCCTGTGTTTGCTATAAAAAAGAGCTCAGGGGGATGGAGATTACTTCAAGATTTGAGGGCAATTAACAAAACCGTACGAATCTGGGTCTCTCTACAAAGAGGGCTACCCAAATCTCAGCCATCCCTGCCAATGTTCTCCTATTAGCAATAGACATAAAGGACTTTTTTTTCCCATCCCTCTCCACCCCCGAGACTGTGAACACTTTGCATTCTGAGGACCCCCATTAACAACTCTGGCCCAGCCTTATGATATGAATAGACTGTTCTCACACAGGGAATGGCTAAAAGTCCAACCATTTGTCAGCAGGCTGTAGCTACTGCACTAAAACCCTATTTAGACAGAGGATTCAATATATACCATTATATGTATGACATATTAGTGTGGGGAGACTCTTCCACTTCCCCTTCCCAACTTAAGGACCAGCTAACACCTTCCCTATCAGTGCTAGGATTCAAAATAGCCCCTCACAAAACCCAACTTACTCTGCCCATTGCAGTTTTAGGAACTGAGACCTCCCTTACCTCAATATGCCCCCTCAAACCCATTCTTTCCTTTCCTCAAAAGTTAACTCTCACCTCACTCCAGAGGTTTTTGGACAACCTCAATTGGCTTCAGCCCTGACTTAGCCTTCCCACAAGCACCCTTCAATCACTCTTCAACCTCCTGAAAGGAGACAAACGTCCCTCCTCCCCAAGAACACTGTCCCTGGAGGATGTCCAAGCTCTAAATTCTGTCAATGTAATCCTATAATATATGGATACAGCAATACTATACAGCTCCTTATCTTTAACTCCTCCCCTAACAACCTCAGGGGGTGCTGGAATGGCTCAGCACCCACATGGGTGATGCACCCTGAATTTTAAATGAGGTGGATTCCCTCCTTAGTATGATTAAAATGGCAGGAATAGAGCCTTGCAAACCCAAGGGAAAGAACCTGACATTCTTGTTACCCCTTCTCCCTTTCTCACATTCAGTGGCTAATCAAAAATCACTCCTGTTTTGCTATCAGCTCAATAAGATTCCCAGGACAAACTGGCAACCATTATCCTGATGAAAAATAGGCCTCTGCCCTCCCTCTGTTGCAATGGGCAAACTATTCTCAAAAGGGCCCATAGAGGGATCCCCCTCAATATTTACTGATGGGGAAAAGATGGGAGCTGCTGCAATAATAGACTACTTTCCTGAGAATGAAACCCCTATCCTCTGATTCAAAGAGCTACCCCATCACTCCCCCAATATAGAGAATTATATGCCATTTGTCTAGCTCTAAAAGAAGTCAAGGGCTCCCCTATCCTCTTATTAGACAGTGTATATGCTGTCAATTTTCTCCTCTGGTAGTCAAGATCCTTCGTCAGACTAGATGCCAGCCCATTTCTCCCTCTACTCATACAGGTCTCCACCCTCCTACAGGAAAGAGCCTCCCCCATCTACATCCAGCGTGTCCAATCTCATAGTACCCTTCCAGGTCCTATATCTGAGGGAATGCACTCGCTGACCAAACAGCCTCAACAAAGACATTCATGGCTCCGCTGAGCAAGCAGACTAATTTCATTCATGCACACATACAAATATAAAGGGACTTCATGCACACTTCCTCCAAACCCCCCTTGCTCAACTCCAAAGGATAATAAAAGCATGCTCCTCTTGTGCATCCCTCATTACCACCCCAGCTTTACAAATGATGGGCACCAATCTCTGAGGCCTAAGTCCAACGCCTTATGGCAAATTTATGTCACCCATATTCCCCAATTCGGTAGACAGAAATATATTTTTTGTCGTTGTAGATTCACATTTTATATGGGCTATAACCCAAATAGGTGAAAACACAAAAAAAAGGTTAATTCACCATATGCTCTCCACCTTTGCCATCATGGGTATTCCTAAAATAGATACATGCTGGGCTGTGGGTGCAGGGGAAGAAGGGGTAGGGAGAGAGCCTGTGTCTGGCCAGAGTTACTGTGTTCTGGGCAGGTGGATGCGGGAGGACTGGCAGACACTTTCTACATGGTCTCGGGTGGGCATCTGGCTGTGTGAAGCCACTGACCCCATACAGTGGGGGGGGGGGTGGACAAGGGGTAGCCCCCAGTAACAGGTTCTCAGTCTCTGGCATCTCACGCTGGATATGGTAGAGGAGCTGAGAACAGAATAGGGACCCCAGGGCAACACTCTTGGCCCCAGAGATACAGAGAAGAGAGCAGAAGGAGAGAGTATCCCACTCAGGCAAGAATCCTTAGTCCAGGCCTTGATAAACAGAGACAGTCTATGGTTTTAGAGCTTTATTGTAGAAAGGCAGGGGGGAAGAGAAAAGGTAAAAAGAGTGAGAGATACCAGCTATGGCCAAGAGGAGAGAAGGGGGAAAAGGAGAGAGAGAGAGAAGAAAGTCTAGAGAGTAAAAAAGCTTAAAGAGAGAGAGGTAAAAGCAGAGAGAGAGAGAGAGAGGGAGAGAGAGAGAGTAAGAGGGAGAGATCGAGGTGGGGCCAAGCAGTCCCTCTTATAGTGGGCTTGTTATCTTGCTTTTGCTAGGTAACTGGGAGGAATCTAGCCTGAGATCAGAAGCTTAGGACATTGTGTATGTGACTGCTAGCCATGAGCCTCTCCTGTGGGGGCTGTGAAGGTGGTAACTTTGACAGGAGCCAGGGGTCCAGGAGACATGAGGGAACACCTTCTGTCCTGTGTAGGTAAAAATTACCACCACCAGGTTTCACAGGGCTTCATGACTTCAACTGGACTGGAGACCAGTCTGTCTGTGCATAGCCCATTGCCCCATAGATAAAAACTGATAATGGGTCTGCTTTCATTAACTCTCAGTTCAAAACCTGCACATGCTGGGAAATTGCCCATCATATGGGAATTCCCCACAACCCTCAGGGCCAAGGAATAATAGAAAGAAAACATCAAACCCTAAAGGCCCAACTCCTAAAACAAAAGGCAACAATCTATTCCCCTAATGTACAATTAACGATGTGTCTGACTACCCTAAACATATTTAACATCTACAAAAACTCCAAATATCCTCCTATTTCCCTCCATTGGGACACATCAAAATTAACACCCCTCCTCCTACCACAATGGTGAGATCCTTTGGATGGAATTTGCAAGGGACCAGACCTCCTCCTTACAACCGAGAGGCATTTTGTTTGTGTTTTTCCACATGATCAACCTAAGCCTATCTGGTTTCCTGCCAGAAATGTCCGACACTACCCCACCAACCAAGAAGATGGCTTGCCTCTCTCTGGCAGATCAAGGACAGAAGAAGAGGAAAAGGCAGAGGAAATACCATATTCAGAGAGACAATAAGATCTCCTGGAAGGACATCCATGACCTGAGAATTGCTGCCCAGGCTATGTGCCCTCCACAAGCCCCCTCTCCTCTATTCTCTTGGCTGTTTTTGTCCTACTTCATGCTAACTCTGCTACTTCCAAGCCTCTCCTTAGCCTTCCCAACACCTACCACTAGAGGTAGATTCTATGCTAAGGAAACCTACAACATACACAACAAAGTTATAGGGACCTAGGACTGTCCACTTAAAGGATGTCGAGCTAGGATTGAGATCCCTCTACACTCCGATTCCATCTCCACTATCCTCAGCACTTTTCTCTATTTTCCTTACCTAAACACAGGTGAATATCTCCAGAAGGTCTCCACATATGGCAGTTGAAGATATTGGAGCTGCAGAATGGAATCCACCAGTCATGGTGGCACCATGCTGACCAACCTTAAAACTCATTTTTAGCTTTCCATCAGCAATCCATGGAATGAACGTTGGCGAACCAGAGTCATGGGTAAACTTTACCCCAATGGCTATACCAAATACCTAGTAGCTGACCTGCACATCTCCTGTGAGCTTGTTCCTCCCTCCAAATCAGTCTTTAGCCATGCTAATATTATTCAACAGGAAAATCAGTCTCAGAAGGAGCTATGAGCTACCCTCTCCTGAATAAAATACATCCAATAATGCAGCTGATCTCCTTCCCTTAATAATCCACCACAACTCCTCCCAATGCTTTTTCTGTGCTTCTCTCTCCAGACCATTATCAGGAGCCTTTCCCATCAACATTTCCATTCACAACCTTCATAGACCCGTATCCACGAGGAAAGCACAAGACATTCCTCTTTTTGACCTACCCCCACTTCTTTGCCTTATAGGGGCCTCCTCAAAATCCCATCTTACATGTGTCTGCAACATCACCATCACCAAATCAGTATGTGTTAACCCTCCTGCCCTCTTCTGGAACAAAGGCACTACAGGTGCCTGTATTAACTCCCCTTTTCAAGGCTCCTGCACCCCCCATGATAATTGTCTCTCTACTAACCTGAAGAACTCACCTTGCAGATGGGAGAAAGCCCAAAGAAGATCGAGATCTTCATCCCTCTGCTCATTGGATTAGGCTGTGCTGTCTCACTGGTGCGACAGGAAATGCTGGAGCAGCCCTGTCCAAACACAACATTTGGCCAGTGACTTCCAAGACAAGCTTGACCAGGCAATGGCTTCCACAACAGACAGTCTTGAATCTCTTCAATGCCAGATAAAGTCCTTAGCAGGAGTTGCTCTCCAAAACTGGAGAGCTCTGGACTTACTGACTCCTGAATAGGGAGGAAATTACATTTTGCCGGGGGAGGTATGTTGCTTCTATGTCATTGAATCTGGGCTGGTAGAACAAGATATACAAATGCTCAAAGATATATGGAGCTCTGGGGGAACCTCCGGGCACGCTATAATCCCAACACCCCTTCCACTTGGCACTCTAACCCCTTGGTAGTCAGGATTCTTCCCCTCCTTGGCCCCAAAGTATCCATTGGAGCCTTGCTTCTCTTGGCACCCTGTCTCATTCAGTTTTTAAAGCAGCAGATGAGCAGCATTGCAAAAATCACTACAAATCAGGTGTTGGTGCAGTATCAAACTGTTCCCAACATAGGAGACAGTTTTTCTGATGATACCTCTCCCTTATAAAAAGAAAAAGAGGGAGTTGTGGGGTGGTGGCTGCGAAAGGCATCCTGGTTCCTGGTCTAGCACAGGCTTGAAGAAGGAGTTTTGCCATGCTCCTGGGACCCTGGCTCCTGTCACATAGACCACTGTAGAGAGGTCTGTGGCCATCAGTCATGAGGAGCAGCATCCCAAGCCCTTCCACATGCAGATAAGGTATCCCCAAGCTCTCAGACCAAGCCAATGGGAAGTATCTGTTGTCAGACCTTGACACACCCTAAAACTGTATATAAGAATCCTATCCAGAAGGAATAAAGGTGTGTGAGAACTGCTCTGTCACCTGAGAGCTTTTGTCATAAGAAGAACTGTAACGCTGCCACTTGGGAAGAGATCTGCTCTCCTGAAACACATGTCGACCTCTTGTCGGCTCAGCCATACCCAACTCAGTGCAGGGCAATGGGTGCAGCCAGCGTATTGGAGCAACTGAGGTGGCAACTGCAAAGAGGAAGGTGGATGCAGCTGCAGTAGCTAAGGCAGCAGATGCAATTTCCCCCTCCTCCCTGCTTGCAGTCTCTTCCCTTTGTCTGAACCCTCGCACACAGCCAGGGCAGAGATCTCCATGGAAGCCTCCAGTACACAGGCCCACAACCTACTAGTGAGATTGTATTTATAATACTTAGTAATTTCAAACTAATTTTTTAGTAAAACAGGCTGCATTTTGTCTTGTTTGGGCAGATGAGCCCTCAAGTATGTGCTTTCCTCTAAGAGGATGGCATCCAGAGGATCCCTGACATTATCCACCTCTGACTTACACATCAGATGTATTTCTCCAAAGTCTATGTCACAAACAAAACTTTTCTTTAGCATGTTTAGAAGATGGTGAAACATTTATACCTATTCCCAATGCCAAGGTGTGAAGGGCACCAATATAACTTTTTCCACTAAATGGCACCATGGAATACAGTGTTATACATAATTTGATTAGCATCTATCTTCACATGAATATTGAAGAGTGTTAGCCTTCTATTTTCATCATGCAAGGGATAGGCTCGGAAAGGTGGAGCCCAGTTAATCATATACCTAGAACATGGATGTTCTGGATGTGCGCAGTTACACTTTCAATGCCTGTGTGCAATCCAGGGGTGATTCTGCTTTGTAAATCTCTAGACCTCCTTTTAAAAAAATAACATTCTTGTTGTTAAGAAATCTCTCTTCCTTGTTTTGGAAAGCCCATTGCTTAGTCAGAGTCCTTGCTTCTCAATTTCTTTCCTTGAAGTGTGCTGGCTGGTCAGGACCAGCCTTAGCTTACACTATTCTGGCCAACAGAAACAATGGCCATGACACTGATGGACTAAAAAGGGACTAATGGAGTCCCTGTCTCCTATAGTCACAGAGGGATCTACCTTGCAGAGAGCTATAAAAAGACACACAAAAATCAAACAACTGAAAGTCGGCCTTGTTTACTCTCAGCTAGGAAGATTGATTTTTTTACTTGTTCTGTTTGCAATTAATTTACCTAATTTAACCTTTAGAAATGTCACCTTCTCTTTCAACCTCAGTAATAAATATAATTTTTTCCCCTTGATTTAATTTTAGAAGCCTCTCCATTTACTTTCCACAGCTGCTGCCCTTTTGGGTTGAATTGGTAGTGGGTAGGAGATAAAGGGAACATATAAAAAGAGAGCTTTGAGGACACATGTTTGTCTTTATTTAAATGTTAGTTTCCTAGCATGTTGATGTGTTAAGTATGTACAGATGTATTATTCCTCCGTGCTGGGATACAGAGGGAAGGGGTGAGGGAGAAAAATAAATCAAAGAAAAGTTAATAAAAACTAAACATCATAGTAAGAGCTATAGAAATTAGAGACCTTAAAACAAAAGATTTGAAGAAAGAAACTGTGCCTTTGCTTTGACAGTGACAGAAATTAGTGCATGCTCATTATACCCTCACATTTGTGTAATAGAAAAGGGCTTCTCAAATTTGCACATGCAGTCACATCCCTTGGAGCTCTTGCTAAAATGCAGAAGGGATCACAAAGTCTGGGGGTGGAATTTTTGATGACAGTGCAGGTTAATCTCAGAGGTGATATTGACCCTCAGACTGCCTTCAAGAGAAGGTTGTAAGTCCTCTGATGTATGTGTAAACTTGTTAAGGTCTCTACATATAAAATCAAGCTTTTTTGCCATTTTAAACATTTATGTTTGTTTTAAAAGGGATTCACTTTGTAGTGGAGGATGCCTGGAGTCTACTCTGTTACCCAGGGTAGCTTTAATATAGTATTCCTTCTGCTTTGCCCTTCTGAGTGCTGGCATTGTAACCATGTGTGTTGCCATGCTCAGAATTTTTGAATTCGAAGCTTATATCATGCATTTTTAAATAAGAAAGAAAACATAAACTTGTGAGTTCATGTAAACAAAGAGTTTGTAAATATTGTGATTTTTTTTATATTCTTGATGAGAGCTATAATTTACTACACATTGTAGATGATCTAAGGACTGAAAATATATCTCTATGTGGTTGGTGGAGAGTGCATTCCCACCAATTATTCACTTTGATTGTTTCCCTTTATAATCCATGTTGACAGTGGTGGCTAATCTTATGAGAGGAAGGGAAGGGCATGAAACGCAGTCTGGTGTGAGGCTAAAGCAGTTCTCCATTTATTGACTCATCTTGAGACTTGTTACACCAAGTTCCTTATTTTAAATGCAAATGATGCGTGCTTTGCTCTTTTGCCTATGCAGAACTTGGGGAAACAAAAGAAGTATCATGTTTGGTGACCTGTGACTGAACACAGAAGTTAATTCTTTACCCTAGCTGTTGTTCCGTGTTTGTCAAGGATAGACACAATGTGGTAGAAGTCCCGAGATATTAGGGATACAAAGGACATATCTCAACATAACAAAGACAGTTTACAGCAAAAATCCATAGCCAATGCCAACTTAAATGGGGAGAAACTGAAACTAATTTCACTAAAATCAAGAACAAGATGATGTTGTCCACTTTCTTCATACCTAATCGCCATTGCACTAAAAACTTTAGTTGAAGCAACAAGACAGCTAAAGAAGATCAAAGAGATATAAATTGGAAATGAAGAAGTCAAATTATTATTTGCAGATGATGTAATAGTATATGTAAGTGATTTGAAAAGTCTACCATGAAACTCCAACATCTGATAAACACTTTTAGAAAAGTAGTTAGATACAAAATTAACTCACAAAAGTCAGTAGCCTCTTACCTATAAATGACAAATGATCTGAGAAAGAAAGAAGTCAGAGAAACAAAACCTTTCACAATAGCCTCAAATAATAAAATATCTCAGTGTATCTCTTACCATCTTGTGTGATAAAGCTTCAGATCTTCGAAGAAATTGAAGACTATATCAGAAAATGAGCAGATAGGATTAACTTAGTAAGAATGGCTACCCTACCAAAAGCAATCTACACAACAAATACATTCTCCATCAAACTTCTGACATGATTCCTCACAGATCTTGAAAGGAAAATCTTTAGCTTCATGTGGAAACACACACACACACACACACACACACACACACACACACACACACACCAGGATAGTTAAAATAACCATGAATAATAAGAAAACTTCTGGAGGTGTCACCATCTCTGATTTCAATTTGTATTACAGAATTATAGTTAGAAAAACACCATGGTACTGACACAAGAACAGACACACTGATCAATGGATTCGAACTAAAGACCTAGAAATAAATCCATATACCTATGGGCACTGTATTTTTGATAAAAGAGGAAAAAAAGACAGCATCTTCAACAAATGGTGCTGGTCAAACTGGATGTAGAAGAATTCAAATTAATTCATACTCATCATTCTTTACAAAACACCACTCCGAGTGGATCTAAGACCTCAACATAAAAGCAGATACCCTGAACCTTATAGAAAGGAGAGTGAGGAATACCCTTGAACTCAGTGGTACATGAAAAAGTTCTCTGAACAGATCTCATGAGACTGAGAGGCTTCCATGTGGCAAAGGACAATTTTATTCAAACAAAGTGACTGCTTCCAGTATGGGATTCTTACTCACTCCACATCCAATGGAGAACAAGTATGTAAGATATATAAAGAACTGAAGAAGTAAGCTATAAAGAAAACTAATAGTGCGATTAAAAAATTGGGTTCAGATCTAAAGAGAGAATTATCAGTAGAGGAGCTTTAAATGACTGAGAAATGCTTAACAAAATGTTTGACATCCTTAGTTGTCAAGGAAATACAAATCAAAACTACTTTTTGATTTCATCTAACATCTGTCAGAATGGCTAAGGTCAAGAACAAAAAAGTTGGCCAAGGATGTGGAGTAAGAGAAATACTCATAAGTTGCTGGATGGACTGTAGACTCACATTTTAAGTCTGGAAATATGGTAATCAATCTACAAGACCCATTATACTACTCTTGGGCATATACCCAAAGGATGCTTTGCCCTTCCACAGAGATACTTGCTTAAACATGTTCATTGCTGATCTCTTCATAATAATCTGAAAATCTGAAATTGGAAACAATATAGATGTCCCTTAACTAAAAAATGATACATTTACATGAAGAAGTATTACTCAGCCATTGAAAAAAATGACACTATCCAACTCTCTGAGAATAGAGGTGTCAAGCTGGTGTCCACAGGGAGCAGTAACCCCTTTGTTCTGACATCTTTGGTACAGGAAGTTATTCTGCATGATCTCAAAAGAAAAATGTAAGTACCAAGTTAGCCACCAACCCTTTAACTAACCCATAAAATTCACAGGTAATGGATAGATCCTGAAAAGATCATCCTGACTGGGATAACCCAGACCAAGAAAAGAAAATATGGTATGTATTGGGTAATATGTGGATATTAGCTGTTAAGTCAATGATAACCAAGCTACAAGCCTTAGAACCACTGAAGGTCATACAGAGTAAAGAACTAGCTGGAACAGATAACTCTAATTAGGACGTGGAAATAGAATAGGTATTTATGTATGGATGAGGGGTCTGGGATGAGAAGATCAAACAGGGAGGGTGAAGGAAGAGGAGCTTATGGGAGGGAAAATAGGTAGACACAGTTAAAATTAAAGGGTATTTGAAGAATAATATGGGAACTTAATACAGTAGAGACCTCCTGAAAATATATGAAGAAACCTCCTGAAAATATATGAAGAAACCTCCTGAAAATACATAATACATATTTCTAAGTAAAACCAGCAAATAATTAAAACAGTCCTAGCTTGACATCTTGTCACCAAAAGAAGCTTTTAGTACCAGGATTGTATTACACCTAAATGAATTCTTGGCCCAAAAGGCCCCAAGGGAATCTACAAACAACCCAGATTGTTGCCAAAACTATTGGTTGTTCTCCAAAAACTGCCAGCAAAGTACCATTGTTAATGAAAAACTGTAAGACTCACTGAACATGGAGATGCTGAGCTCATGTCCACAGGGAGCAGTCACCCCTTTGTTCCAGCATCTTTGGTACAGGAAGGTACTCTGCAAGCTCGCAAAAGAGAAACATAAATACCAATCCAGCCACAAACCTTTTATCTACAATAATCTTCAATATATGCTAGGACAAGAGTGGCTCATAGCTTATGGGGGTAGCCAACCAATAGCCCACTGTACAAGCTAGAACCCAGATGCAACACTGCTTGGGTGACCAAGAACTAGAGACTAGATAGCCCAGGGACCTAGCATAAAACCAAATAGTAGTTGTCTTAAAAAGAAAAAAGAAAAAGTTGTAATGATGATGATTCTTCATGATATCCTATTATAGATCAGTGCCTTGCTCAGCCATTATCAGAGATGATCTCTTCTGCAGCAGATGAGAAGTACAGAGACCCACAGGAACACATATAGAGAGTGAGACATTGGAACACTCAACCCTAAAAGCAATGTCTCCATCAAATCCCTCCCCTCTGTTCTTCGAGAAACCTGAGAAAAGGGAGGTAGAAAGGGTACAAGAGCCAGAAGAAATGGAGGACATCAAGAAAACAAGGCCTTCTATATCAACGTGAACAAATCCTATGAACTCAGAAACTGAAGCAGCAGGCACAGGGCTGCACCAGGTTTTTAATGGTTTTATTATGGCTCCCAGTTTAGTGCTTTTATCAAGTTCCTGAGTGTGCAAATGAGTGGATCTCTGAATCTTGTGACTTCTCTTGTGCTCTTTCCCTTGTGTTGGTTTGACTTGTTTAACTTTGATGTGCAAGCCTTTGTTTTATCTTATTATCATTTATTATTGTTATATTTTAAGAAAATGAATAAATAAATGAAAACGAAGTCACTGGGGTAAAGGCTGACAACTGAACTGTAATTTACATATGCTGGGAAAGGGAAAAATCAGTTTTCTTCATTGGAATGGTACTGGGTATATCAATCATACAGGACAGGCCTCATATTCAGGAGTAGTTGATCATCATACAATGGACTCTACAGGGTTTTTTTTGGCATTTTTTATCAGATATTTTCTTCATTTTCATTTCAAATGCTATCCCAAAGCCCCCTATACCCTCCCCCTGCCCTGATCCCCAACCCACCCACTCCCTCTTTCTGGCCCTGGCATTCCCCTGCATATGATCTTTGCAAGACCAAGGGCCTCTCTTCCCATTGATGGCTGACTAGGCCATCCTCTGCTACATATGCAACTAGAGACACAGCTGTGGGGGTACTGGTTAGTTCATATTGTTGTTCCACCTATAGGGTTGCAGATGCCTTTAGCTCCTTGGGTACTTTCTCTGGCTCCTCCACTGGGGGCCCTGTGATCCATCCAATAGGTGAGCATGCACTTCTGTATTTGTCAGGCACATAGTCTCACAAGAGAGAGCTATGTTAGGGTCCTGGAACAGTTTTTTGAGTGCTTTTATTTAGCTACAGTTTTGGGTTTTGTCTTGCTTTTGTTTTTGTTTTCTTTCTCTCTCTCTTTTTAGATGTTGGTTTTTGTTTTCTAAGTTTTAGGGTTTTGTATTGGATTTTTGGTTTGTGTTTTGAGAAAATTTTAAATTGGGTTGATAGCAAATAGGAGAGAATCTGGAAGGACTTGCGAGAGGGGGAAGAGTATCATTAAATATATTTAAATTTAAAAATTTTAAAATTGTTTTGAATATTAAAAGATAATTAAAAATAAACAAAAAGAATAGGCATGATGAAGTTTGCAGAAATTAAATATCTCTCCCAGGCTGTTTGATGCCCGTGGGCAGGTAAATTTTCATGCACAAGTGGGACTTGCTGCATTTTTATCACCGTTCTTGAGTTCAAGTACGAGAAGCTGAGGGTACTTAGTCATCCATGCACAGTCCAGCACCTATAGCCTTCTTCCAATTCAAACTGGGAAATGTGTGTGTGTGTGTGTGTGTGTGTGTGTGTGTATAGGTATAGGTATAGGTATAGGTATAGGTATAGGTATAGGTATAGGTATAGGTATAGGTATATCTGAGGGCCCAGTCAGTTGTTTACCAAGATTTAGATACAGTAATGTTGATGAAGATTGCTTTGGGATCCTGCTACTGTGAAATGAGGCTGGTAGTTAATGAGATGTCTGTTCAGTAAGTGTACAGTATTCTAGAGGCCTGTGTTAGGAAATGTGGCCTGCAGTGGGGCATTAGCAGGCCTGACAAATCTCAGAGGTGAGAAGTTATGCCGTCTGCTCCTATGAGTCAGAGGAAAAGCAAGACAGAGCAGAGTAATTTCCTCAGCTCCACAGGGAGAGGAGAAGGAAAAGTTGGCCATGATTGAGTGAAGATCCGGAAGGCAGACAAGTGCTTCTGAGGAAAATTGAATGACTCAGCAGGGAAAATAGGAGAGGCCATGGCTTTTCGAAAGAGTCACTGATTTAATAATTCCTTCAGTGTTTGTATCACCACCACCTATAACCCCAAATTTTATTCCAAGAAAAATTCCCTTGAGGGAGGAATATGTGTCTCCATTTTACAAATGAAGAAAATAAGCAGTAGAGAGGTTCACTTATTTCCCCCTGAGGTGGGAAAGCTGCAAACTCTAAATTCTGTGCATTTCTTGTCATACTCTGGAGCCTCTTTCGAGTCAGATATATCGGAATTAATTTGTTCCAATATAAGTAACACTATCTATTAAAATTATTTCATAGATACTTTCTTTCTCAAAAACAAATCCCTACTTATGATGTATGACGTTCAGTACTCAAGTCTGAAGAGAACTGGAAACACCTCCTGTCCTATGGCTGCCCAACTCTGGCTGCCTTTTGAGGGCTGGGGGAAAGTATGTTGTTGCTGAAGAGGAGGAAAGAGTACATCCTCTGGTCCTGTGGACCTTCCTTGAATATATTCCATACTGTCTTGACTAGAGGGTTTTGTTGCTACAACAAATCTACCATGGGATAACCAAAATTGTAAAATACAATGAACAGTATTTGTCAGAATAATGAAAAAGGCCACAAACCAGGGGCTGTCACCTCTTCTCAGACCTTGGACCTTCCTCGGCACTGTCTAGGCAGTCGTTTGTAGAGTTCCTCAGCAGCACTGGCTGTGAGAGTTACTCATCTCTGTACATTAGTTTTTACTGTACTCATTTGACATCTTCCTAGTTTCGGTTCAGTGCAAGTCAGTAGACTGATGTTTCTAGAAAAACGGCCTGACATGTGTGTCTTTGTTAATGGCCAGCAATCTCTCTGTTCCCCATGCTGCAGTAGAACATTTACTGACTTCTGTAGGCTGAAGGCCATCTGTGCTCTGATTCCATCTCTGCCTGGACCTTACTTAGGAGGAAGATGGCAATGCTTCTTGAAGAGCCAGTCTGGAGTCGGAAGTAGTTCATAGCTGGAAGCTTTAATTGCTTTACCTGGGACCAAAGTTCTATTGGGACAAGGATTTTCATCCTTTAATTCTTTCTCCTGTCAATATTTATTTATTTATTTATTTATTTATTTATTTATTTATTTATTTATTTATTTATTTATTATCTTTTTATTTGTTTGGTGTGTGATTATACACATGTTACAGTGGATTATGGAGGTTAGAGGAAAGCTTAGGGATAGCAGTTCTTTCTTTTTCCCATGGGTAATCAATCCTAGATTCAATTCAGGTTATAAAGCTCAGTCACAAGAGCCCGAGCCACTCCCAGAGTCCATCTCACTGGCCCCAAATTTTCACCATTTAATGCTAAAGAAGTGATTTTATTTATGTTACATGTATTAAAAGAAATTTAAATTAAAAATATGTCTCACAAATCGAGTAAAATGAATCATTATTAAAGGTTCGATTTTAGTAATAAGTCCCCTGTGCTTACATGTTCCTTATGTGGCTGGGTGGCTTCTATTGTGCATTTACCTCAGGCGCAGGTGAATGTAAGCTAATGAACTCTAATGTGCAGTCTATTTGGCCTCTGGTTAATGTCCACATCAGTTTGTTCTCCATTCTCTCTTTTCCTGGGCTAGACATGTTCTTAGGGGCTTCTTTCTGTCTTGCATCCTCTGAAGTAAAGGGAACTTGTACAACAGATGGGCTCGGATCACGAAGCCATGCTGCCAGATGTCATAGTATAAGGGAGAAAGATGGCTTCCTCTTCACTATACCTACACATTACTCTTTCTTACCTGGTATTGATGTTTTATTTTTTATCTTAAGAGAGATAGAAATATTTTTTTAATGTTGAGCACCAGAAGCTGAAATATGTGGACTTACTAGTTGATTACAAATGTGTTTCTTCTACTTTCATAAGCGAGATATCAAACAAAAACAACAACAACAAAAACAAACAACAAACAAACAAAACCTCAATTGATCCCATAGAGGGTAGACACAAGCAAACAGTCCACACGACTTTTCTAACTGGAGACAGCTGGGCATACAGGAGTTTTAGAAATTGTTAGAAAAAACACTAATTCCTACCTAATTCTGGACTCTTAGAAGTAACTAACTATATTCCTACAAGTATGGGACCACCAATTTTTTTTGTAGTATGATGTAATAATTTTGTTGAAAAACAAAAATAGTTATTTTTTAGCTTTTGTTTAATTAATTATTTGCTTTGTAATTTTCTTTTGCTCCAAAAGAAAGAAACCACATTTCACCCATAAATATACCAAGGAAAACGTGAATTCAATTAGGAACGCTGGGAAAAAACTTCATTGTAGTTAGATTCGACTTACACAGGATTCTGAAACCGTATGTTAGCCACTACGTGTTTTAAGATACTCTGACTAGTGCAATAGTGGTACAAAGCTTGGCAGACTAACCAATCAGGATCCAGTTGGCTTTACAGCCTGCTTCATGAAATGGAACCCATTCCTCCCTGACACTGCTTTGGTGGCCAAGAACCTGAGAGTACATAGCACAGGGAACTAGAAGAAAAGTAAATACTACTGTTCTTCTGCAGGACTGTTGCAGCTCCAGTGTGCTCTGACGCATTCACCCTCTGCAGGCACTGTACCTCGGTGCACAAGCCCCCTCCCCACCACACACACGACTGAAAATAAAGAGTGAAGTTACTTGAACTGAATTAATTGATCTTAGCTAAAAATAGCAACTTCCTCTACTCTTATTTTTTTTTCTGTCGCCGACTTTCCTATAACCTATAGAAAAGTTTCCATAGCAAGATGAAAAGAACACCCTGTAAGATATTCTGAAATGAGATAAGAAAAGCCTGATGTAATTTAAGTGCAAATAGGTAATAAAAACTGATAAGAAAGGTATTAATACTCCAGAATTAGAGGGGTAAAAGACAGGAAATGAAATTTCACCAAAGGCAATTCAGTGATCAACAGACCAATGAAAAATATGAAAAACTCATATAAAAAAGCTCTGAAAATTAGAGGTGATAAAATTTTATTTATCAAATTGATAAACAATATTGAGAATTTTTAATATATAATATAAAAGCCAATATTTTTCTATTTCATATATTTGAAAATGGTTAGAAAAAAATATGCCTTTCAGAAACCAGCACAACTGGTAAAATCAAACTCCTTGGGATCTATTATGGGAGAAAATTCACAAGGCACCACTCCTAGATGAAGAATGATAGATAGTCAATGGCTACTAATGGAGGAAGAATCTGGTTTTTCCAGAGATAAGTCGCCTGGCTAGTCTTCCAAACCAAAGCTTTCAGCCCTAACACATAAACAGGTCAGCAACACTAATGGAACTCACAGGCTACATACAGCACGTCATATATATCTGGGATGTATGATGCATTATACACACATGCATGTGCGCACACACACACACACACACACACACACACACACACATGCATGCAAGCATGCTCACACCCAATATATAACACAATAATTATAGAAGAGGTTCTGAATTTGAGATGAGTTAGCTAGTGGACAGGGGAAGGACTGGGGTGGGGGAGAGAAGGAGGGCTGAAGTGATTCAAATACACCGTACTCAGGTATGAAATTCTCAAAAATCAAAACATATTTTTTCACGGAATTAAATTTTTTAGTCTGACACACTTAAGAGTTTTTGATTCTTCTTGAGTTCTGTGGATTGTATCCTAGGTATTCTGTACTTTTTGGCAGATATCCACTTATTATTAAGGGCCCAAGTGAGAATGCTTCAATCCCTCTTAGGAAGGAGAAGAAAGCAATCATAGGAAGCAGAGGGAGGCATTGACTTGGTGGAGAGAGGGGAGGGGGAAGGAAAAAGGGGAACATGACCAGGTATTGGGGGTGGGAGGCACAGAACAGGAGAAAACCCTGATGGCCAGCAGAATGAATGGAAATATACAACCTTGAGGTGTTGCATTCTAGAGGTGGGGAGACCCTCTAGAATGTACCAGAGACCTGGGAGGTGAGAGACTCTCAGGACTCAAAGGTAAGGAACCTTAGATGAAATTCCCAACAGTGGTGAGAGGGGTCTTGTAGAATTCACTTCCAGTAGAAAGACAGGGATCAAGTGGAGGGATGTGGTTGCAATCCTTCAGTCAAACACTCTGACTGATAATTTTTCCTCTCTAAAAGAACCGCAGGTACTAAAATGGAGACTGAGGGAAGGGAGGTTCAGGGATATGCTCAAATTGGGACCCATCTCAAGGGGAGGCTCCAAGCCCTGACACTGTTACTGATGCTATGGTATGCTTACAGATAGGAACCTACCATGGTTGTCCTCTAAGAAGGCCAATAAGCTGCTGACTGAGAGAGAGGCAGATGCTCATACCAAAGCAATGGACTGAAGTTGGGGACCCCTGTGGTTGAATTAGGGAAAAGCTGGAAGAAGCTGAGGAGGGCAACCCCATAGGAAGACCAGCAGTCTCAACTAACCTGTGTGCCTGAGATCTCTCAGACCACTGAGTCACCAACCAGGCAGCATACACTAGCTGGTATAAGGCCCCTAACACATATACAGCAAAGGACTGCCTGGTCTGGCTTCAGTGAGAGAAGACACACCTAACCCTTGAGAGACTTGAGGCCCCAGGAAGTGTGGACGCCTGGCAAGGGTGGAGGTCTAGGGGGTGAGAACATCCTCTCAGAGAAAGGTGTGGGGAGGAATGGGGTGAGGAATTGAAGGAGGGCAGACTGGGAGGCGGTTAACATTGATGTGGCCAATGTGTCATGGGTATGTCAGATCCTCGCATTGTAGGTAATGGCATAAATCCTGTACTTGTGACATGTTCATCTCCCAGCTGCCTATCCCTTTCCTCTACAGCCCACTGTAGAATCTGTAGACTCTCCTAACGTCAGACATGGAGTGGAGGCTCCCATCATTGCTTTGCCTGAACACTCCTCCCATGAGCTCACACAGCTCTCTCCATCTGCCCTCTCTCTGTTTACTGCTATCACTACGCATCCTTGATATCACACGTATGAGCCACATATTCATGGAAGGGGGAAGGACCAATATTTTCTGAACATTTTCCTGCCTTCACTTTTACTCTTCTCACTCCCAGAATTTCAGTTTGTTTTCTTTTTGTAAATTCCCATGAGTCTGTGCAAAGATAAGTTGGCAACATTTGCAAATGAGAACACACGCTCATACACATGCTCATGTTGGGGGATCCATGCACAGAGACGATTTCTACCCTAAATCTATGACTTTTAAGATTTACTTTATAATTTTGTGTATGTGTGCATTACTGCCTGAGTATGTAAATATAAGCACAGGTGTTCTTGGAGTCCAGAGACCCTATCCTTGTTAATCTGGTAGTGAGCCTCTCATTGTGGGCGCTGGGAACTGAATTGAGGTCTCCTGCAATAGAAACGTGTGCTCTTAACTACTGAGCCATCTCTCTAGACTATGACCTGGCTTATCTTACACGACACAGAAAGGATATCAAGATTAATTTCTAAAAATTCAACTCAAAAGATCAATAATTTATAATATAGTTTTGGGTGCAAAAGGATTTGGGGAGAGCACTAATCATTATTCTTCTGATCCGAACTCTCAATGCATTTGCCCCACATTTTTTTTAACACATCCATAGTCCCAGGGTTCTTTCCAGTAAGTCATTCTTCATCTGAGCACTTTTATTATGCATTCTGATTCTTAACCTTGATGGTTTTGAATAGAGCTATATAAATTTGCCTCAAGGTGACATGAAATATTACTACGCCATCTTCTATACAGGTCCGCAGCACCTTAGAGTAGATATAACAGGAACTCATCAGCATGTCAAGTCAACGCTTCTACTGGTGGGATGAGATTTTAATGTTTTTAAGATTTAAAACTTATTTTATGTGTATGAAATAAACAACTTGGCTACATGCATATCTGTGTACCAAGTGCATGTCTGGTCCTGTGGAAGTCAGAAGAGGGCATTTAATTCCCTCAGGTTGTAGTTACAGGCCATTATGGGATATTACTTGAGTGCTGGAAATTGAACCTAGATACTCTGGAAGGACAGTCAGTACTCCTAACCATTGATCTATCTGTTTATCACAGGAGATTTTACAAATATATTTCTGCATTACGCTGAGTGGAGCTATTCTTATTTCCAACTGAGAGTTTAGTAACTGAAAGTGCTGGCTCCATGTTATAACGTTCATGTACTTTTGATATGGTGGTCTAAGTAATCCGTTAAAACTTACTTAACCATTTCTCTGTGATAAGCTATATTTTGACCCATTTTAGGCCTCCCTTGACACCTTTGTAAGGTATAAAGGGTAGCAATAGGGCTTTCTTGTTGTTTTATTGTTCTAATGATAACACATTTTGAGTTCCTCCTTGTCTCCTCTATTGTACTTTCTTTTCTCTCAGCTCTTCTCACTTCTTCCAGTTAGTTTTCCTGTGCTCACCCTATGTCTGTCACTCATACCCTGGACCCCAAATCCTGCCCCACAGTCCTTTTGCTCACAGCTAAAGTGCTCCCTTAGGTCTTCCAGTCTGAAGTGCTCTTAGGAGCAGTCCTGGGAACCTGATGGCCATGCTCTCCACCCATGCTGAATTCCTACCAGAATCCAAGGTGAGAAGAGGTACCACAGAAGCACTTCTTGTGGAAATTCCATTGCAAGAGTGCCTGCTAATCTACTTCCGGTGCTTTGCTCAGATGGCTTTCCTATTGTTCATTGTCAACAAGATCTTTGAGACTGCGTGAAGTTGTCCTCTTGCACACCAGATGAATTCTTTCACACGTATCATATCCTCCTTAACACCTGTTCTAATGATATTATTTCCATTTTTCTTTGTCACAAATTACCTCACTGTATTCAGATTTGTTTTTGCCTTCTAGCACAGGTTACTGTTTGACACACTAAAATCATTCCTTTACCACCTATTCCTTCTCAGGTTATGGTTCCACATCTGCCTTGTGTTTTATTTGAAAAGGTATTAGAATAATTTACTTAACTTCTTCATGTAACCTATTCCTTCTTTCAGTCCATCCTTTCTTCTTTCCTTCCTTCTATGTATTTCTCCCTGCATCTCTCTCTGTCTTTCTTCTTTCCTCCACCCCTTCCTGCCTGCCTCCCTGTCTCCCTCCCTTTCTCCTTACTACCTCTATGTTCTGTAAAATGGGTCTCTGTGTGAATCTCTGACAAGCTTAGAATTATAAATGTAACCAAGTCTGGCCTTGAAGAACTCATGGCAATTCTCTCAAGGCAAACTCCCGAGTGCTGGATTGTAGACACGAACCATCATGCCAAGCTGTATATTAACTCTTAAATCTTTGAATTCTAGAATCTACCTCTAGTTCTCTATATTTTGGCTGTCATATGTGGTCAGCTGACCAACCTATCTGGTTATCTGTTAGTATCACTCTCCTACCTCTGGTTGCATTCAAAACCACCTATAATTATTTCTTTCTAAGTTTTAAACTTCTCCTTTTACATCTACACATCTTCCAAACCTCTTTATTTGATTCTGTGAGATTTCATTTCTTGCTTCTTTCTACCTCTTTATTTTTCTTCTAATCACCACAAGCAGGATTTTATTAAAATGTAATACATTTATTTATTTTATGAGAAAATATAGAATGGAGCAAACAAAAGTTTTTGGGGTTGGGTGCTGGTTAAAATGGCCTTTGGACTAAGTAAAATAAAAGCAAATTATTAAACACATCACTTTCTGATTTTCTAGAACAAGGAAGGATATTAAAATGTAAAATATAAAATAAAGATATCAAATGAAAATATATGAAACACACATTTTATATAGCTAATATAGTCTACAGTGATTATGTTCTGGCTCTGCAAAAACCATCCAACAATGCAGTTATAGAGGGGGGAGCTAAGAACCTCAAACAACAGACAAATACATTATTGTCAGAGAACATAATATGGAAGGCTAAGAGGCCTAACTGAGAACTGTAATACAAGGTTCGTGTAGAATTATTTGTCACTGTTGTTCAAATTTGGTTTCCTGTATTCTTCCCTTCTCCATGTAGGAATGACTACTGTGATTATTCCATGTAGGTTTTCATACTGAATAAATTGTCATAGCTTATTGTTTCTATTGGTTTCTAATAACTGAAAATGCACATTAGACACAGAGCACAACATTGATATCCTGGACTGCAAATTGGTTGCAATGACAAAATGGACTTTAGACCACCTGCTTGTGGTGGCTTGAATGAGAATGGCTTCCATATGTTTGAATACTTGGTTCTCAGCTGATGGAATGTTTGGGGAGGATTGGTAAATGTGGCTTTATTGGAGGAGGTAGGCCACTTGGGTCAGGCTTTGAGTTTTCAAAACCCCACACCGTCCCCTATTCTCTCTCTCTCTCTCTCTCTCTCTCTCTCTCTCTCTCTCTCTCCTCTCTCTCCCTCTCCCTCTCCCTCTCCCTCTCCCTCTCCCTCTCTCTCTCTCTCTCTCTCTCTCTCTCTCTCTCTCTCTGTCGCATGCTTATTGAGGGACATGTATGGTCTCAGTTACTACCTCAGCACTATGCTGTCTGATGTCATATTCCTTGCCATTATGGTCATGGACTTTGGACTGCTAACCTGTTGGAACCATAACCCTCAAATAAAATGCCTTTTTAAAAATCACTCCCTCAGATATGTTATCTCTTTACAACAATGGAGAAGTAATTGACAGAAGTTGGTAATTTGAGTCAGGTCTTGCTGTGACAGGCCTGACAAGGCTGCCCTTTTGGAGGGATGTGAAAGACTTGGACCTAGAAAATTGATTGAATGCTGTAAGCAGAGCTTAGTGGGACACTTCAGTAGGGATATGGAAGATGATAGTGCTGAGAGCAATAGGGATAATTAAGGGGTAGCTCAAGGCTTTCAGGGGGTAACAATATTAGCAACTGGTTACAGACAATTCTTGTAATATTTT
Source organism: Mus musculus (assembly GCF_000001635.26). Taxonomy (NCBI): domain Eukaryota; kingdom Metazoa; phylum Chordata; class Mammalia; order Rodentia; family Muridae; genus Mus; species Mus musculus. The sequence continues at coordinate 46,122,988 of NC_000076.6, forward strand.
GGCAAAGAATATTTCTGCTTTCTGCCTAGTCCTAAAAATCTTCCTGTAGCTGAATTAGAAAGTTTTGGATTAATTTTATTGACAGAAGAGTTCTCTAGATAGCATACTATTGACTCTGTTGTGTGGTTATCAGTAATCACTCTTATGCACATATGCAATGAAAAGAGCAAGTAGGCCAAAGAGAAATCCAAAATGTATAGATTGAGGAGAAAGAGATCACCAACAAAAATTAATCTGGGATGCAAAGTTTGCAGTGGAAAAAAATGAAAAGAGATCTGATACAAAATGGAATAAAGAGAGTGGTTCCCTCAGGGCAAGACCTCACCTAGCTAAGGTTCCAACTTGTAAAATGAAAATGCCTAAAAGAAATGTTATGCTTTTAAAACAAAGGAAAGCATATGCAAAAATAAAAGCAACAAAGGAAAGCTTATGAAAATGTAATTCAAGAACGGCCAGGTTCCATCCCAAACAGGCAGCTGAACTTGGTGGTGCTGTCTGTGTGGCCTTAATGTCATGAGAAAAGGAGTTGCAATGGCCTTCTCCATGGTTCAGAGAACACTGAGGCCAGGCACATCTCTTGAGAGTCACTGTAATAAAGATCCAGTCAAGGAGTGAAGCTGTGAAAGTGAATTATGAATTATACTGGAGACCCCTGGATGTTAGAGATGCCAGAGCGATGAGACATTTGCCAGAAAGAACTACAGACAGTGAAACAAGCCTAAGAGAGAGTTGTTGCTGTCAGCAAAGCTGGAAGTGGAGAGCCATCTACACCCTTTAATACGAGGTATGGAGTTACAGGATTTAGAGTTTTCTCTGATGGGGTTTCAGTCTTACTTTGGTCTGGCATTTCTTCACTATGCCCCATTCCTTCCTTTGGAATGGTAGTATATACTCTGTGCCATTGTAGGTTGGAAGTATGTAATTTGCTTTTAGATTTTACAAGCAATTATAGTTAAGAGATTGCTTTGGGTCTCAGAAGAGACTTTGGACTTTTAAACAGTGTTGAAACTGTAAATGACTATGGGGAATTGGAGTATGTGTATTTTGAATTATGATATGTGCACAAACTTATGGTGGCCAGGGAGTAGAGTGTGGTGGTTTGAATGAGAATGACCCCCTTCTTTAAACTCACATAATTGGATACTTGGTCTCCAGTTGATGGAACTGTTTAGGAGGGATTAGCAGCTGTGACCTGGTTGTAGGAGCTTGTTACTGGTGGTGTGTTTTGAGGCTTCAAATGCCCACACCACTCCATTATGCTTGTAGAGGGAGATGCAAGCTCTCAGCTACTGCCCCAGTGCCATAGCTTCCTGGTTGGCTGTGGAGACTTTTGAGTACAATCCAGTGTCCATTCCTGATTTTTATTTGTATGACAGGGAACTGGTGATATGCTTCCTGCCATGGGAGTCATGGGCTCTAAGCCTCTGGGACTGTGTGCTCCAAATTAAATGTTTTCTTTTATAAATTTCCTTGGGTATAGTGTTTTATTACTGCAATAGAAAAGAAACTAAAAAACTCCCTTATTTAGGGGATGATTGTAGTCTGTGGGAAGAAGTAAGAACATGGATATTTGGTTGGCTAGATGGATTACTGAGTTAACATCAATGTCCATTTCCCACCTTTAAAATGTTGCATATTGAATCCTCTGTGGTTTTTCTGTGCATACTTGCATGGAGACTGTTTCCACACCTCTCTTATAGCTATGGCCGACAAATTATAAAGTATGAGTTGCAAGTGTAAGTAATAGCACATATATAAAGTTACACATTAGAAAGAGTTGTTCTCTGTGTGAATATTTTATCCTTTCTATTTGATGAAAAATGTCAGTCTGGAGTGATCACAGAATTTACAGGTTAAGATGATGATATTTTTCCACCAGCTCACAATCCTTATAGTAAATACTACATTATAAAATTATTATCTTATCTATAAAACTTTTATTATTTTCTCAGCTTAATATAGTAAGCATGTTTGTGGTTAGTGTGGTATGTGTGCATGTATAACACATGCATAATGTGTGTGTGTATGTGTGTGTGTGTGTGTGTGTATGTGTGTGTGTATGTGTGTGTGTTCAGTGTTTGTACATATATATTGATACCTGCCTTTGTGTAAATGTGTGTGGATCCCAGGAGTCAATATCAAGTATCATCCTTAATCATACTTCATCTTATTCTTTTGAGACAAGACTTTTCCCTGCACCTGAAGCTTAAAAATTTGGTTAGACAGAAAGTAAACAACTCTCTACTCCATGATCTCTGAGTCAGGGAAAAAAATAAAGAAATTTAAAACTTCCTGGAATTCAATCAAAATGAAGGCACAATATATCCAAGTTTATGGGACATAATAAAAGCAGTCATAAGAAGAAAGTTTAAATAACAAAATGCCTCCATAAAGAATTTAGAAAGTTCTTCATACAGGTAATTTAAAAGTACCCCCGAAGCTCTAGAAAATAAAAATGAAGCAAGCACACTAAAAAGAGTAGAAGACAGGAAATAACCAAAATCAAGTCAGAAATATGTTAGAAACAAAGAACACAACACAAAGTATCAATGAAAGATAAAGAGCTGGTTCTTTAAGAAAATCAACAAGATAGACAAACCCTTAGCCAATCTAAAGAAGAGACAGAAAGACAGTATCCAAATCAACAAAATCAAGGGAGATATAACTCACAGACCTATAGGCACTTGATTTTTGATGAAGAAGCCAAAACCAAACAATGGAAAAAAGAAAGCATCTTTAACACATGTTGTTGGTCTAACTGCATGTCTACATGTAGAAGAATGAAAAAATAGATTCATATTTATCACCCTACACACAACTCAAGTTCAAGTTGATGAATGGACCTCAATGTAAAACAGAACACACTAAATCTCATAGAAGAGAAAGTGGGAAATACCCTTGAACACACTGGTATAGGAGACATGTTTCTGAACAGAACACCAATGCCTCAGAAACTGAAAATCTTTTGTAATGCAAAGGACACTGTCAATAGGATAAAATGGCAGCCTACATATTAAGAAAGAGACTTCTCCAACCTCACATCTGCCATAGGTGTAATTCCACAATTTATGAAGAACTCAAGAAAGTAGATATTAACCACCTAAATAACCCAATTAAAAACCGAATTATAGAAATAAACAGAGAATACAAAACAGAGGAGTGTCAATTGGCTAAGAAGCACTTAAAGGAACGTTCAAAATCCTTAGTAATCAGGGAAGGCAAATCAAAAACAACTCTGAGGTTCCATCTTACAGTCATCAGAATGGCTAAGATCAAAACTCAAGAGATAGCACTTGGTTGTGAGGATGTGGAGCGAAGGAAATACTTCTTCATTGCTGGTTGGAATGCAAACTTTCACAACCACTTTGGAAATCAATTTGTTGGTTTCTCAGAAAACTGGGAATAGTTCTAACTCAACATCTAGCTATTCCACTCCTGGGCATATTCCCAAAAGATGCTCCAACATCCTACAAAGACACTTGCTCAACTATGTTCATAGCTGCTTTATTCATAATAACCAGAAACTGGAAACAACCTAGATATTACTCAATTGTAGAATAAATAAAGACAATGTGGTACATCTATACAACAGAATACTATTTAGCTATAAAAACAAAAACATCACGAATTTTTGCAGGCAAATTTGAAAATATCATCCCAAGTGAGGTAACCCAGTCCCAAAGAGACATTCATGGTACGTAATCATAAGTGGGTATTAGTCATGAAATACAGGTACTATGCTTGTGATGGTTTATATATGCTCATCTCAGGGAGTGGCACTATTAGAAGGTGAAGTCTTGTTGGAGTAGGTATGTCACTGTGAGTGTGGACTTTACGTCCCTCATACTGGAAAGGAGTATTCTCCTAGCAGGGAAAATGTCCTGAACAGAACACCAATGACTTGTGCTCTAAGATCAGTAATAGACAAATGGGACCTCATAAAACTGCAAAGCTTCTGTAAGGCAAAGGACACTGTTAATTGGCCAAAACAGCAACAAACAGATTGGGAAAAGGTCTTTACAAACCTTACATCTGATAGAGATCTAATATCCAATATATTCAAAGAACTCAAGAAGTTAGATGCCAGAGAACCAAAAAACCATATTAAAAATAGGTTACAGAGCTAAACAAAAAAAATTCTCAACTGAAGAATACCAAATTGCTGAGAAGCACCTAAAAAATGCTCAACATCCTTAGTCATCAGGGAAATGCAAATCGAAACAACCCTGAGATTCCACATCACACAATGAAAATGGCTAAGATCAAAAACTCAGGTGACAGCAGATGCTGGTGAGGATGTGGAGAAAGAGGAGCACTCCTCCATTGTTGGTGGGATTGCAAGCTGGTACAACCACTCTGGAAAACAGTATGGAGGTTTCTCAGAAAATTGGATATAGTACTACCTGAGGACCCAGCTATACCACTCTTGGACATATACTTAAAAGATGCTCCAAAATATAAAAAGGACACATGCTTCACTATGTTCACAGAAGCCTTATTTTTATTAGCCAGAAACTGGAAAGACCCCAGATGTCCTTCAACAAAGGAATGGATACAAAAATTGTCATACATATACACAACGGTGTACTATTCAGTTATTAAAAACAATGACTTCATGAAATTTGCAGGCAAATGGATGGAACTATAAAATATCATCCTGAGTGAGGTAACCCAGTCACAAAAGAACACACACACAGTATCAGAATACTCATTGATAAGTGAATATTAGCCCAAAAGATCAGAGTACCTAAGATACAATTCACAGACCACGTGAAGCTCAAGGATAAGTAAGACCAAAGTGTGGATGCTTCAGTCCTTCTTAGAAGGGGGAACAAAATACTCACAGGAGGAAATATGTAGACAAAATGTGGATCAGAGACTGAAGGAAAGGCCATCCAGAGACTATCCTACCTAGAGATCCATCCCATCTGCAGACATCAAACCCAGACACTATTGCTAATGCCAAGAAGTACTTGCTGACAAGAGCCTGGTATAGCTATCCTCTGAGAGACTGTGCCAGAGCCTGATCAATACAGATGTGGATGCTCACAGCCAACTGTGGGACCAAGCATGGGGACCCCAATGGAAGACTTAGGGGCTTAGGTGGATTGCAACCACATAGGAAGAACAACAATATCAACAAACCAGAGTCCCCAGAACTCCTAGGAACTAAACCACCAACCAAAGAGTACACATGGAGGGACCCATGGGTCCAGTTGAATACATAGCAGAGGATGGCCTTGTTGGGCATCAATGAGAGAAGAGGCCCTTAGTCTGGTGAAGGCTCGATGCCCCAATGTAGGGGAATGCCAGGGCAGAGAGGCAGGAATGGGTGGGTGGGTGAACACCCTCATAGAAGGAGGGGTAGGTGATATGGGATAGGGGGTTTCTGGAAGGGAAACTGGGAAAGGGAATAACATTTGAAATGTAAATAAAGAAAATATTCAGTAAAAAATAATTTAAAAAATCAAACCATTAACCACCATCTACTTTGGTAACACTTGGAAAAAAAAAGAAAAAACAAAAACAAAAACAAAAGAAAGAAAGAGGAAAGGGTTGGCTTGGTCTTGGTTTCTGTTCATAGCACTAAAACCCTAACTATGAAGTTAGTACTAGGAGTGGAGTATGTCTGTGATAGGCCTGACCATGCTATTGTTTGGAAGAATGTGGATTTTGGGACTTTGGATTTGGATTTTTGGAAAATTGTGGAATGCTTTAAATGGGGCTTAGTGAGCTATCCGAGTAGGAATATGGAAGACTTTGTTACTAAGAATTTTTCCCTCTTCATCTGATGACTGCTAGGAGAATGCTTGCTTTCAGGCAGCTAGGATGAGGGTTTTAAAGCCCACACCCACAGTGACACACCTACTCCAACAAGGCCACACCTTTTAATAGTGCCACTCCCTGGTCAAAGCATGTATAAACCGTCACAATGTTACACTCCACATACTGAAAGAAGCTAAGCAAGAAGGAAGGTACAAGTGAGGATGCTTGGATCTCACTTAGAAAGGGGAATAAAATAGTCATAAGAGGCAGATGGAGGGAGGGAACTGCAAGGAAGGGGCATGGGGAGTGGAATGGGTGAGTTCAATATCAGGTATGGGGAAGGACAGAACAGATGGCTAGATGGCCATGAAAATGAATGGAAATTTGCAGTTGGTGGAATGAGAAGGTAATGGGCATCTCTAGGACAAGACAGAGACTTGGGATAAGGAAGGTGCCAAAGAATCAATAGGGATGACCTTAACTGTGACTCACAACATTGGGGTTATAGGACCTGAGGAGGCTATCTCCTATAGCCAAACAGGAATCCCAGAAATAGAGACACGAATTCATCCACAAAACTTTTAATCCAAAATTTATCCTATCTACAAGAAATGCAGGCTTGGAGGATGGAGTAGAGACTGAAGGAATGTCCAACCAATAACTCGCCCAACTTGAGACCCTTCCCATGGGAAAGCACCAATCCTTTCTACTATTATGCTTTCAGTCAGGCTTTTAGTATTGCTGTCCTCTGAAAAGGTCCATGCAGCAGCTGACTCAGACAGATGCAGGCACCCACAGCCAAATAGTAAATGGAGTCTGGGGACTCTTATGCAAGAATGGGAGGAAGGATTGTAGCCCTGAAGGGGATAAGAACTCTATAGGAAGAACAACAGAGTCAACTAACCTTGAACCCTTGGGGCTCTCAGAATCTGAACTACTAACCAAAGAATATACACGAGCTGGACATAGTCCTCTCAATTCATATATAGATGTGTAGTTTGGTCTTCATAAGAGTTCTGAACAACTGGAACTGGGGCTATCTCAAAAGCTATTGCCGGTATGTGGTTATATTCTAATTGAGCCTATGGCCTCAGTGGGAAAGGAAGTACCTAGCCTTGCAGAGACATGAAGTCCCAGAGTGGGGGTGGGGGATACCAGAGGGCCCCCACTGGCTCAGAGGAGAATGTAAGGAGGATGATGATGAGGAGGAGGAGAAGGTAGAGGGAAGGAGGGGGTAATGGAGAGAGGGGCAGTGAGCAGGATGTAAAGTGAGTGAGTAAAAAAGTCGGTTAGACTAGGTGAAAGCCTCTGAATTCTAGGCAACCTCCTGAGTCTGCTTCTCCATAGCTGGGATTATAGACATCTGTTGCTGTGCCTTTCTCTTTACTAGGATGCTGAGGGTCCAAACTTAAGTCCTCATGCTTCTGTAGCAGGCCCTTTGCCAACCAAACTATATCCCTAGTTCACTAATGTAATTTTTTTTTCGACTTTGATAGTATTTTGCTTTTATCTCATAACATTTATTATACTTAGTTTATCATCATTTTTGTACTCTTCTCTCCAACTAGATCTATATTTTTGGAGGGCAGGCCTTAGCTAAAGGAAGTTTAAATATATATTGGACTTGTAGCTTCATATATAAAGCTTGGATTTCATATGTCATCAAATACATATTTGCCTACTTTGCCTGACTTTTTAGTTATTCTCTCTCTCTCTCTCTCTAAATATATATATATACATATATATATCATACAAAAAGCTTATACATTTACAGATACATACAAACATACATGCACATATATACACATATACATATACACACATAATATACATGTGTTCTGTAGCCATATGGCTATGAGAATTAGTGGAATAATGAATCTATGCCATAAATGTTTGTGAATAAGATGACAGGAATATTTGCATATGCTTTACATACCATTTTTCCTTGTGGTATCATATGAGTTAAAAATGATGGATATCAGAAATGAATATTTGGTTTCTTAAAAGTACCACATTATATTGCCTTGATTTTTTTAATGGAAAGGTGACAGTTTCAGATCATATCATGGGACTTCTTAATAAAATTTTTGTTTGCATCAGAGGAAATTTTTTTAGAGTTATGAGTCATTAGACAGTGCATTTCAATGGTTCTGACATGGCATTTGGAACCAAGTAGTTCTTGATTTGCAATTGGCTTTGCCAAGAACTATCTTCTTATGGAAGGACTTAATCTTTCTAAGTTTCTCTTTCATATATAAAATAATCAAAAGACCATCCATTTTACAGAGTATTCTAACTATTAAAAAGACATAAAATATATAAATAATATTGAGGCAGGTCATAGTTTATTTTTTTCAAGAAGCATTTCATTATGTACCACTAAAAGACAAATCTTGCAAAACCACTAGCTATCACAGCCCTCTAAATTGACAATCACCAAGGCCAAGTAATCACAGAGTTCAAATTTTGTATTGTTTATAACAAAATTGTTATTTTGTTTTTGTTTTATGCTTTTTGCTTATGCTTTTGGTAAAATGTTATAAATTATATATCATGAAAATATATCAGGTTATCAATAACTCAACTATTTTATTGAACTCCTTGCTCCACAGCATATATGTGTTCTTCTTGTGTGTGTGTGTGGCATGTAATGCTCCACATCTTATTTCCTTAGTGACTTGGGTTATGACAAATTCTCAAGATGTACATATGGCAGGTTCTTGCTAGAGATCACAACAGAGATCACAACAGCAATTATTGGTGCTGTAATTTTGCACAGTGTTCTTTTTTCGCTGCCACCAGCTGCTTATGTGGTTCCATTGGTCCTTAGATGCTTTAAAGATGACATTGTAGAAACTGTTAGCTTCTCCAGGCATACCTCTCCATTGGTAAGATTAAGGTTTAAAAACATTTATCAGTATCTATAATTTGAACTTTCTCCCTCTATGCCAACTAAGAACCTTATTTTTAAAGATTTCTGACTTGGGCTCATTGTTTCACTAATTCTTATATCCATTCATGTAGTAAGTATTTGTATGTATGTATGTATGTATGTGTGTATGTATGTATGTATATATGTATGTATGTATGTATGTATGTATGTATGTATTATATACATTGCTTAGAGAATGATTAAAAGCATCAGTCAAATTGAGTAAATTTATTTCTGTAAACATTTTTTGTCGTGAGTCTACAAAGTACAACTCCATTGTTATCCCCTATCTCTTTGGGCATTTACTGCAGTAGAACAGGTAGACTTTGTGGCGGAGTATATAGTACACAGACATGGACTTCTCTCCCTAGGGACTGATCCCCTCACTAGGAAGAAAGCATCCACATAGAAAATGACATTGGTTGTATATGGATGGATCCCCGGGTAGGGCAGTCTCTGGATGGTCCTTCCTTCCACCTCAGCTCCGAACTTTGTCTCTGTAACTCCTTCCATGGGTATTTTGTTCCCATTCTAAGGAGTAAAGTATCCACACTTTGGTATTCCTTTTTCTTGAATTTCATCTGTTTTGCAAATTGTATCTTGGGTATTCTAAGTTTCTGGTCTAATATCTGCTTATCAGTGAGTGCATATCATGTGTGTTCTTTTGTGATTGGGTTACCTCACTCAGGATGATATCCTCCAGATCCATCTATTTGCTAAAGAATTTCATGAATTCATTGTTTTTAATTGCTGAGTAGTACTCCATTGTGTAAATGGACCACATTTTCTGTATCCATTCCTCTGCTGAGGGACATCTGGGTTCTTTCCAGCTTCTGGCTATTATAAATTAGGCTGCTATAAACATAGTGGAGCATGTGTCCTTATTACAAGTTGGAACATCTTCTGGGTATATCCCCAGGAGAGGTATTGCTGAATCTTCCAGTAGTACTATGTTCAATGTTCTGAGGAACCACCAGACTGATTTCCAGAGTGGTTGTACCAGCTTTCAATCCTACCAACAATGGAGGAGTATTCCTCTTTCTGCGCATCCTTGCCAGCATCTGCTGTCACCTGAGTTTTTGATCTTAGACATTCTGACTGGTGTGAGGTAGAATCTCAGGGTTGTTTTGATTTGCATTTCCCTGATGATTAAGGATGTTGAAATTTTTTTCAGGTGCTTCTCAGCCATTCGGTATTCCTCAGTTGAGATTTCTTTATTTAGCTCTGTACCCCTTTTTAAAATAGGGTTATTTGATTTTTCTAGAGTCCATCTTCTTGAGTTATATATATATATATATATATATATATATTTGTGCTCTGTTCAATTTTGTGGATATTTCATGGAGAAAAATTACACTTCTCTTGCTCTGTTGAACTTCCTCCCTCCTTCTCAGGTCTCTGTTTAGGTTTTTTTTTTTTTTGAATTGGTTATTTTATTAATTTGCATTTCAAATGTTGTCCCCCTTCCTAGATTCCTCCTGGAAACCACCTATTCCTTCCCCTCCCCTGCCTCTATGGGGGTAGTCCCCCTGCCCACCCACTCCTGGCTCTTCACCCTAGCATCCTTGTATGCTGGGGCATCAAGTCTTCACAGGACAAAGGGCCTCCCCTTCCACTGATGCCAGATAAGGCAATCCTCTGCTAAGGCCATGAGACCCTCCATTTGTACTCTTTCATTGGTGGTTTAGTTCCTGAGAGTTCTGGGGTGTCTGGTTTGTTGACACTGTTGTTCTTCCTGTGGGGTTGCAATCCCCTTCAGTTCCTTCACTCCTTCCTCTAACTCTTCCTTTGGGGTCCCATGCTCAGTCCCATGGTTGGATGTGAGCATCAGCATCTGTATTGTTTAGGCTCTGGCACAGCTTCTCAGGCTTCTGTCAGAAAGTGCTTCTTGGCATCAGCAATAGTGTCTGGGTTTAGTTTCTGCAGATGGGATAGATCTCTAGGTTGGAGGGGTGGGGGTGTCTCTGGATAGCCTTTCATTCAATCTTTGCTCCACTCTTTGTCCCCGCATTTCCTTTAGACATGAACCATTCTGGGTTAAATTTTTTGAGATGGGTGGTCTCATTCCTCAACCAGGGTACGTGCCTAACCACTGGATATGGACTCTACAAATTTTATCTCTCATTTGTTGTATATTTAGGTTAATGTTATCTCTGTTGAGTCCTGGCAAACTCTTGCTTCCCTGACATCTGGGATTTTCTAGTGGCTACCCCCATTTCTAGATTCCCCCACTACTGTGTGCCTCTGTACAATTTCCTGACCCTCTGTACTTCTTCCCCTTCTCCTCCCATACCTGATCCTGTCCCCCATTTTCTCTCCCCCTCTTCTCTCCCTCCCAGGTCTCTCCCTCCCTCTAACTCCTCTGATTTTTTTGTTTTCCCCTCTAAGTAGGACAGAAGTGTCCACACTTTGGTATTCCTTCTTCTTGAGCTCATATGGTCTGTGAGTTGTATTATGGGTATTCTGAGGTTTGTTTTCTCCAATATCTACTTATCGGTGAGTACATACCATATGTGTTCTTTTGTAACTGGGTCACCTCACTCAGGATGATATTTTCTAGTTCCAACCATTTGCCTGTGAATTTCATGAAGTTAATGTTTTTAATAGCTGAGTAATACTTTATTGTGCAAATGTACCACATTTTCGGTATACTTTCCTCTGTTGAGGGACATCTGGGTTCTTTCCAGCTTCTAGCTGTTATAAATAAGTCTTCTATGAACATAGAGGAGCATGTGTCCTTTTTATATGTTGGAGCATCTTGGGGTATATGACCAGGAGTGATATAGCTGGATTCTCAGGTGGAACTAATTCCAATTTTCTGAGGAACCTCCAGACTGTTTTCTAGAGTGGTTGCAATCCCACCAGCAATGGAGGAGTGTTCCTCTTTATCCATATCAAAGGGCTGCAGAAATGGCTCAGTGGTTAAGAGCTCTGACAACTCTTCCAGAGGTCCCAATTTCAATTGCCAGTAACCACATGGTTGCTCACAACCATCTGGATTAGGATCTGATACCCTCTTCTGGTGTGTCTGAAGGCAGTGACAGTTTGTTCAACATATATAAAACAAGTAAATCTTTTTTTTTTTTAAATAGTACATCAGGCATGTTGGATTTGGGATTACCCTAGTGACTATTTTTACTTGTTTTTGAGATGGCATCCTCAATTGCAGTCACATTATGAAATACCAGGACAGTTTTATCCTGTGAATTTTGGGGTACTTAATTCAGCCCCTGAGAGTGTCTGAGTTCCTTTCCTGTGTGTTTTCTTGCTTGACCTCTGGAGGTGGAAGCGCTGTGAGAATAGAGCTCACATCTTTTAAATCTTTTCATCCAGAGCATGTAGAAAGGTCTGAGTACATAGTAGGCATTTAACATGGTTGCCTTTTGAATTATATCCTTCCTATGCCATAATTCACGTTAGATTTTTAAAGCCTACTTAAAATATAAATTTTGCCCTGAGATTAAATGACCACGAGCTCTGCTATCATTTATTGCATGCACCAATGATCTGTGCAGCATTTTCTCTGGTGCCTTCCTGAGCTGGCAGGAGCCAGCCATTCATTTAAATTGGCAACAGACATGGAAATGAATTTGTGTGCTGTCTTACTTGGCAATAAAATGTAAAGTGCAGTGTAATTTGTGATGGTTTGAAGCAGTAATGCAATTTTGGCACGTGTGCTATATCTCTACAAGACTTACTGTTTGAAGATTTTCAAATCAGTGGGTTATAGACTCTCTACCTAAAAACAATTGATTAAAGCCTTCTCCTTCTGGACTTAATCCAATTCCCACTAGAAAGAGCTAAAGCATAGGTTATGTTTCTGGTTGAGGTTTTCTTGACCAGATGGAGTTGGCCTATTTATATCATGTTTCCTCTGCTTTGTTTTTGTATAGGAATACATTTTTTCTCCTAATCTAAGGATAGAAGATAGGAAGGAGGATCTCCAATCCAAGTTTGCAATTGAAATTGAAGCAGCCATGGAAATGCATCATGACACAGGGACAAAATGCTGGGGGAAATGGCTTTTCATCTTTTCAACTTTCTCTGTGAAAATAATTCTCATATTCTTCAATATATAAATAAGTAGCAGTTGGATGCCTGCATGATAGATTTGGGAGACTCTCAGTAGCTATTTCTTTCTGAAATTTTAATCTAGAGATGTAAATATCCCTACATGCAATATTATACAATATAGAATTTATTTCAATAAAGTGGTTTCTAAAAAATCCTTAATTCTTAACTAATCTTTAATTTTTAAATGATTCATTTGATTTCTATGTTCATACTTTTAGTTCTAATGATCATTTTAAAAATGATATATATCTTAGAGTATCAAACCAAGTTTACTACAATCCTTTATTGCTTGATAAAATATAGTAGGTTCCCATGACATATGCATGTGTCAATCAACAGGGTAGATTCATGAGCTGCCCTGTGGTAAAAATTGCAATGAGAGAGTAGTTCTGGTAGGAGCCTCTTATGGAAGGTTTACACAGGACAGCATGTAAATGTTACTTTATTTAATTGGATTCATATAAATGCTGTCAATATATCTTTAAAAGATTTGGTTTATCATGGATCTGCAAAGCCATAATTTTCATTGGGTAGAAGAAAATGTTCGATACATTTTCCCCTCCTAAATGATGGAGCTACTTCCCTGGTTTATGCCTCCAGCTTTCTGTTTATGCTCAGAACAACTCCTTCCTTTAAACCCGAGTCACATCTTGCCTGAGAAGCTTTAACATGAAGATCTCAACCATTTTAGTTACCATCTCTTCCCTTCCCATCTCATATCACACTAGATAAATATCAGTGTTAAAATTTTTTTTTTCCATTTTTTATTAGGTATTTAACTCATTTACATTTCCAATGCTATACCAAAAGTCCCCCATATCCACCCACCCCCACTCCCCTGCCCACCCACTCCCCCTTTTTGGCCCTGGTATTCCCCTGTACTGGGGCATATAAAGTTTGCAAGTCCAACGGGCCTCTCTTTCCAGTGATGGCCGACTAGGCCATCTTTTGATATATATGCAGCTAGAGTCAAGAGCTCCGGGGTACTGGTTAGCTCATAATGTTGTTCCACCTATAGGGTTGCAGATCCCTTTAGCTCCTTGGCTACTTTCTCTAGCTCCTCCATTGGGAGCCCTATGATCCATCCATTAGCTGACTGTGAGCATCCACTTCTGTGTTTGCTGGGCCCCGGCATAGTCTCACAAGAGACAGCTACATCTGCGTCCTTTCAATAAAATCTTGCTAGTGTATGCAATGGTGTCAGCGTTTGGATGCTGATTATGGGGTGGATCCCTGGCTATGGCAGTCTCTACATGGTCCATCCTTTCATCTCAGCTCCAATCTCCGTCTCTGTAACTCCTTCCATGGGTGTTTTGTTCCCAAATCTAAGGAGGGGCATAGTGTCCACACTTCAGTCTTCATTCTCCTTGAGTTTCATGTGTTTAGCAAATTATATCTTATATCTTGGGTATCCTAGGTTTGGGGCTAATATCCACTTATCAGTGAATACATATTGTGTGAGTTTCTTTGTGAATGTGTTACCTCACTCAGGATGATGCCCTCCAGGTCCATCCATTTGGCTAGGAATTTCATAAATTCATTCTTTTTAATAGCTGAGTAGTACTCCATTGTGTAGATGTACCACATTTTCTGTATCCATTCCTCTGTTGAGGGGCATCTAGGTTCTTTCCAGCTTCTGGCTATTATAAATAAGGCTGCTATGCAGGGATGGTTTAATATACGAAAATCCATCAATGTAATCCATTATATAAACAAACTCAAAGACAAAAACCACATGATCATCTCGTTAGATGCAGAAAAAGCATTTGACAAGATCCAACACCCATTCATGATAAAAGTTTTGGAAAGATCAGGAATTCAAGGCCCATACCTAAACATGATAAAAGCAATCTACAGCAAACCAGTAGCCAACATCAAAGTAAATGGAGAGAAGCTGGAAGCAATCCCACTAAAATCAGGGACTAGACAAGGCTGCCCACTTTCTCCCTACCTTTTCAACATAGTACTTGAAGTATTAGCCAGAGCAATTCGACAACAAAAGGAGATCAAGGGGATACAAATTGGAAAAGAGGAAGTCAAAATATCACTTTTTGCAGATGATATGATAGTATATATAAGTGACCCTAAAAATTCTACCAGAGAACTCCTAAACCTGATAAACAGCTTCGGTGAAGTAGCTGGATATAAAATAAACTCAAACAAGTCAATGGCCTTTCTCTATACAAAGAATAAACAGGCTGAGAAAGAAATTAGGGAAACAACACCCTTCTCAATAGTCACAAATAATATAAAATATCTTGGCGTGACTCTAACTAAGGAGGTGAAAGATCTGTATGATAAAAACTTCAAATCTCTGAAGAAAGAAATTAAAGAAGATCTCAGAAGATGGAAAGATCTCCCATGCTCATGGATTGGCAGGATCAACATTGTAAAAATGGCTATCTTGCCTAAAGCAATCTATAGATTCAATGCAATCCCCATCAAAATTCCAACTCAATTCTTCAACGAATTGGAAGGAGCAATTTGCAAATTTGTCTGGAATAACAAAAAACCTAGGATAGCAAAAAGTCTTCTCAAGGATAAAAGAACTTCTGGCGGAATCACCATGCCAGACCTAAAGCTTTACTACAGAGCAATTGTGATAAAAACTGCATGGTACTGGTATAGAGACAGACAAGTAGACCAATGGAATAGAATTGAAGATCCAGAAATGAACCCACACACCTATGGTCACTTGATCTTCGACAAGGGAGCTAAAACCATCCAGTGGAAGAAAGACAGCATTTTCAACAATTGGTGCTGGCACAACTGGTTGTTATCGTGTAGAAGAATGCGAATCGATCCATACTTATCTCCTTGTACTAAGGTCAAATCTAAGTGGATCAAGGAACTTCACATAAAACCAGAGACACTGAAACTTATAGAGGAGAAAGTGGGGAAAAGCCTTAAAGATATGGGCACAGGGGAAAAATTCCTGAACAGAACAGCAATGGCTTGTGCTGTAAGATCGAGAATCGACAAATGGGACCTAATGAAACTCCAAAGTTTCTGCAAGGCAAAAGACACCGTCAATAAGACAAAAAGACCACCAACAGATTGGGAAAGGATCTTTACCTATCCTAAATCAGATAGGGGACTAATATCCAACATATATAAAGAACTCAAGAAGGTGGACTTCAGAAAATCAAATAACCCCATTAAAAAATGGGGCTCAGAACTGAACAAAGAATTCTCACCTGAGGAATACCGAATGGCAGAGAAGCACTTGAAAAAATGTTCAACATCCTTAATCATCAGGGAAATGCAAATCAAAACAACCCTGAGATTCCACCTCACACCAGTCAGAATGGCTAAGATCAAAAATTCAGGTGACAGCAGATGCTGGCGAGGATGTGGAGAAAGAGGAACACTCCTCCATTGTTGGTGGGAGTGCAGGCTTGTACAACCACTCTGGAAATCAGTCTGGCGGTTCCTCAGAAAACTGGACATAGTACTACCGGAGGATCCAGCAATACCTCTCCTGGGCATATATCCAGAAGATGCCCCAACAGGTAAGAAGGACACATGCTCCACTATGTTCATAGCAGCCTTATTTATAATAGCCAGTGTTAAAATTTTAAGCAATCCTACTAAAATACTATTTACCCCAAAATTTCTCATTTATTCCTTGAGCAGCTTTCCTTCTGTTTTCTAGGATCACAATTCCAATCTTGCATTATATTTCTCAATAGGTTTACTTTCACTTGAGTCTGACTCCATCATATTTATTACAGTAACAAATGGAGAATGTTATTATTATTGATTTTCCTGTTTCACATTAGAATAAACCAATAAACAGTAAACAGGGAACAGAGATAAGAACTGCACGTACTCACTTCCATCTTTTACCATCTTTACTTCCTGTTCATCTCTAAAAATAATGTCTCCCATAAAAGCCAAAGTCTGTCATTACCTTGATTTCTACACTCTCCTTTCCTTTGCTCTTTTAGTCCTTTCTCTTAATACTTCTCTATTCTGTCTTTAACATCAATCTCTTTCATCTGGCCTGCCTCTCTTACACAGAGTAGTCAGTAACTCTAATGAAAAAGTGGTGTTTAATATTCACTCACCATATATGGTTCCACTCCTCTTTCCCCTTGAAGTTATATTTAGCCATGTTATTTGCTTTGATCTATACTGGGCAAGCAGAGGTTTTGCTGATGACTGTAAGCTTTGTGAATCAAGGTGATAAAGCCTTGGTGCTCTTGCATCTCTGAGTCCTGTGATGAGCAGAGCAAGCCTCTGCTGACTACAGGAGAAAGGCAGCTTTAGAATCTTTGAATTGTTCATTCCTGCAGTATACCTTAACTTATACAAAAAGACACAGTCTTCCTTCTGAAATACAGTCTCCTTGGGCTTGTGTGCCTACATTCATTCACATATCGTATACTCTACCCTCTCTTCTCTTAACCAACTTCCTTGAGAGAAACGTTCCTTTCTTCATCTTTTTACTTCTCTTTCATTCCTTAGCTCTTACATGCTCTCTGAAATTATTCTTTTATCAGGACCATTCTTGTTCAAGTTCCCAATGACCTCTTATTTTTATATGCAGAGGAGTAATTTATTATCTTATTTGACCTTCTGTGGATTTTGTAAAGCACTACTGACTTCTAGAAACTTTCTAACTTCTATCACTGCCTCTTTATTCTCATCCTTGCTTTCACCTGGCTATTCCTCGCAGTCTGAAATAATCACATATTTAACCATGATTACAATTTTACATATTCTAAAGAAAATATTTTTGTTGCATTAAAATAAGACATTCTGATTTTCACAGTAAATTTTAAGCCTTGCTCAGTTACACTGAATTATTTAGAATCCATTTCTTTGATAATAAGGAAGAGTCACGATAATCTTCTCTAAACATTTCCAATCATAAAACATGCAGAGCCAGAGAATGACACATAGTCTGGGAATCAGTCCCCTTTTATGTCAGGATGTCACAGGAACTTTATACTTTCACACCCATGGGTTATAAAGAAACAGTTAAAGAGGCAGTTAGACACAAAACCAGAAAATAGAATTCATATTAATGGAGTGATAAAATTAATGATTGAAAATTGCTTGAAATTCTTTGAACAATGTGATTATTTCCACATTATCCCTGCTTCCTTGACTCACATAGAAATTATGAATAAAGTTAGTTGTGTACAGAACAAATAAAGTTAATTCTGTAGGTTCATTTAAATTATATGGTCTCTCTCTCACACACATTCTTCCATTATATAATCCATATCACAATTATTTCTAACTACAATCCTTATAATCACCTTATACTCAATGAACTGCAAACCCTGCACCTGCCTTAGTAAATTCTGTTCTGTTTGGGCAAATTTCACATCTCAGAAAAATAGCACACCCTCACCACACTCACCAGTGACCTTTAGCCTACTTAATCCAGCTATTTACTTCCTATTCCTAGTAACCAATGTAATAAGTCCAGTCTCATGTCCACCTCTGAGTGATCATGCTGCAGACACCAGGGTGCTGTAGAATATGACAAGGAGACATGTGTTATTCTCTCATAAAAAGGTAGCCAGTGCCAAGTGTTTTGAGGAGAGTGTTGGAAGGAAAAGAAACTTTTACAAAGTCTTTCGTGAAGGAGAGAACAAAGCATATTTCTAGAGATGCATTTGCAATAATGCAATGCAATTCTTTCACACCAGACTTTTTCAGGGGCACTCTCACAGGAAGGAGAAAAGGGATAGAGCTTCGTGAGGCACAACATCCTGATCTTCAATGAATAAGAGAAAACTGATGTGGCACAATATTTGTCTATGTTAAATCCAAGTGATGACACAGCTGTCTTTAATATCATTTAATGCATAATTCATTGTGCCACAAGATTTTGTAAATAAGAATATTAAAATCTTGATATTGAAGTATTGAATAATCAGAGCCTTAAAAATAATTACCTACAATTACTGTTAAGCAATGGCTACAACGCTTATCATAACATTTGGCTGACAGGTGCTACATAAAATATTGTATGCAGTGTAAAAAAAGAAATGAGATTTTAATGTCTGGAAAGGATATGGGATTCAGGAAGGATGCTGCCTTTCCCAAGGTAATCTGATATGTAAGGCCAACAAAATTTGTTGCCATGAAGACCTGGTTTTGAAACTCAGGGCAACCCTATCCCTTACACGGGCTCAGCAGGCTTCCTTAGACAATTTCTAAAGTATTCCTTAGGAGAGGGGTTGATGAGACTGGAGCTATGTGAAGTTGAGTACATTTCATTTCCTCTCTAGTTCTCTGACTGAGATGAAAATAAACGTCATCTCCCCAAACTTTGCTAATTTAGGCATCCTAGTGGCTAGGAAGGACATGGGCTCTTAGAAAAACAATGTTACATTTCACAGTCACACACTTATTTTAATGAAGTTATTTTAAAATTAATTATGTAGATTACTTAGTATAAATGGATTCATGTGATCTAAATTGATGTCTTCCTTTCTTGGGAATGTTCCTGATAGAATTCCTCCAGGCACAACATAGACGTTTGTTTAAACACACTTAAATGAGAGTGTCATTCCTTTTGACTTCCAGATGGATAGAAGTAACTCTTAGGACCATGAAGTAGCTTCTTCATAGAATGAACCTGAATAGGGCAGTACCACCAGAGCCCAAATTTCTCCTTCAAAACTTAAGTCATAATAGCTACTGGTCATATCTGAGCAATATACCATGAGCTAAAATTTCAAAACTTTCTCAGATTAAGTGAAGAAACATTTCAGTCTTTAAAGACCAGGTTATACCTTCCTCCTTTCTTCCCTCCCTCCGTCTTTCCCAGTCTCCTTCCCTCTCTCCCCCTTACTTCTCTTCCTTTTTCTTTCTGCTATTTCTCCCTCCTTCCCTTCCTCCTTTAATTATTCTCTTCTTCCCTTTATTCTCCTCTCCCTCCTCACTCTCCCTTCTTTCCTTAATACCTATATGCCATCTCTCCTCCCTCCCTCCCTCCCTCCCTCCCTCCCTCCCTCTGTCCCCCCTTCCTTCAAGTAATTGGGACTATAAAAATCATGCCTGAAGAAGATATTTACTCTTTTCCATGTACTTCCATTTACAACATGCAAGTAGCAAATAATGACTTTTTTAAACCTAGTTTTGGTATATAACACAGTGCTTGATTGAGCTTTCAACACTCAGTAGTTTGAATGAATGAATGTATTGGAGTTAAAGTAGAAACAGTATATTCAGTGTCTTCATTAATTTTCTATTGCTGTGATAAAACACTACGATGAAGGCAATCTATAAACAAAGCATTTAATCAGACTTTTGTTTTCCACGTGGTAGAATCCACGATGGTGGAGCAATGTCATGGTGGCAGCAACAGCTGAGAGTTTATATCTGGGATGCAAGTACAAGGCAGAGAGCAAACTGGGAATGACAGGAGGCCTCTGAAACCTCAAAACCCATTTCAGTGAAATACCCCCTCCAGCAAGGCTACACCTCCTTATTCCAGTGATACATTTCCTGGCCAGTGATGGCCATACTTCCTAACTTCCCCAAACAGCTACCAACTAGGGACCTTGTATTCAAATGTTGCAGCCTGAAAGTGGGGCGTGGAGCATCTTATTCAAATCATCACCAGCAGGCTTATGCTAAAACCAGAAAACAGAGATTAAGAAAAACTCAGAAAGCTTTTCTTTTGCAAATGAATTCAGAAACAGCATCCTGATGTTGGGCTAATAGCCAAATATGCTTTTAGTATTTGTTTATGTATACCTTTCATTTTTATTTCAGATGTAAAAAAACAGTAAACAGCTAAGATTCCAGATAGTACTGACAGTGTTTGGAGAATTTTCCTTTATATGATTTAGTGGTGATATTTATCCAGGGTTCATCATTCATTAGTTTCTTGATAATAATTAAAAACAAAACATGCTTCATGTATGGAAAAATCTGCCAGGTATCTGAAAAGTCTTTTGGTTTTGCTCTCTGAATTTATCCTCCCTAGATTCCATTCAAAACAGAAGTCTTCATGGCCCTGAAGGCAAGCAAGTGGGCTAGAGAACACTATGACAAGAGGAAAGAATATCCTGGAACACAAACACTAAAAGGCTAAAGGCAGTTGTGTTTTAGAGTCGTTAAGGAATTTTCCCTGTTTTCATGATCCTGGATATTGTATTATTTTAAAGTGATATATTCCTTTAGTAATGAGAAAATGAGAAAAGTAAATGCATCTAATAGTCTTTAGTAATGTTCCAATCAGGACTCCTGAGTGTTACTCTCCTGGGATATTTTTCTTATATATAAGATCTGCTCCTTGGAAACGTCCAGTTTCTTGAAGATGGCAGCATAAGTTTGCCTTTGAAAACAAAATGGGACTCACTGAACTGATTCTTCCCTCAGAGAGCCAATAGCTACTATTCCCGAAGATTCTGTTCTGTGTGCCAAGATGTTTATTCTTAGAACTTGCTTTTTTTAAGGGGAGAATTTATTTACAGATGAGATCTAACTATGCCATAGCAAACTATGCAACAGAGCCATGTTTGTGGTTATCAATGGATTCTTCCTCAATTTGGGCTTTCTCACCCTGATGGCAGGCCACAGCTGGTCATGGCAATCCATAGCAGAAAGATAGGAAGCTTGGAATGTTTCTGGACCATTCAAATAGCCATAAAATTTTCAAAATAAGAAAATTGTATTAATATAAGTTTATTTATGGTTATAATAAAATTAATAGATCCTTATGGTCTTGCATTACAAAAGTTAATATTATTCATACCTATCTCTACTGAGAACTTCCAAATGTGGATCCTTCGTGTAAATTGTGTCCATTAACTTCACCAGGATGTCAGTGGGAATAATCATTCATGTTGGAAAATTTCCCACCTCCATTTCAGACAATGGGCCACAGGTTCACGCAGTTGAAACAGCCTGTGCAATCGTACTGGAGTCATAACTTTTAACAAGCGTCCTTTTTTATAGACAGAAGGAAACTTTAATGTATCGACATGAACCTGAACTGTGCCCTTGAAGCGTTTTAGAAAGGCATGCCTTTGAGAATTGAAATGAGGTGGAATCCACGATTAACTACTTAATATGTAAATTATCTTCTCTCTTGTACCACCTGTAATGACTGCCGACTGGTATTAATGAGCTGGTGATACGGTAAGAAACAACGGTGCCCTTTCAAAACCATGGGTGGTAGCTGCAAGCTGATTTATGATCTAAGGCTTATCTTTCTCCATTATCTGCATCAGTTGACAGGCCTCCCTTCCCCTACCTGTCTGTTGCTTCATATCTAACAGCTAAGCTTTTCTCCACACCCACAGTACCATTTGCTTCTGTGCAAAAGCCTAATCCCAACCCAGTGATCCAGAAGTTGAACTCGGTCATTCTGCAAAATAATGATAACAGCTCCTGGCCAGGGCCCTATCTGCAATCTTTCTAACCCAATCATGAACTGTAAACTGGGAGCTTCAGATTCCTTTTCATTCAGCCTTGGGGACTTGTGTACTTTCGCAGTAGCCATAATAAAAACATGAATAGAGATGCTTCGATGGCCAAACAAAACAGCATGTGACACTCAACAAAACTGTGATTGCTATCGCTCTTTAACTTTCAAAAAATTATTCATTGATGCTTCCTCCTCATCAAACACAAGCACATACCTATGACAAGCTCAGATGTCACATTTTGCAGTTTAGAAACTGCTCCAGGAAGAAGAACAGTTGTAATGGTGAGTGAATCTAGGTTTGTGCTGCAGTTTAAAACATGCACACATTGATTTCACCTTTAGGAGGGAACTTTCTAAAAGCTAACTCAGGACTTAGGCTCCTGAGTGCCCTGTTCATGCCCTGGGTCCAGCTTTGCTTTGGCTACCTTCATTAGGATTAAATCAAAATACAAGGTCCAGCTCCAAACCACAGAAGCCCAACTATTCTGTCATTTCTTCAGCAGGTGACCTTGCTCAGTGGTGGGAGATGAAGCCTTCCAAGCCATGGGTTTTGATGTGAGGCTCAGTCCTACCTCCCCTCCCTGAAACCTGCACTCATTTACATTCTAGAACCATCTCATTTCTAGGATGACTTTACAAAATGGTTCCATAAGACCACACGTAAGGCTGAAATAAAATCTTTCAGCATGGAAACAAAGTACTTCATTATCAGCATGTTTTTAGGCAAATAATAGTGTTTCATTGACTATGTATCCCTTAAGAACTGCCAGTGATCAGCCTGCGAACACACTCCACGTTTGGACAGTTGAGACCATTCTGTTTTTATTCTTACATTTAGAATGTTTTCTGAATAATGTAACTGAAGGCAGCCTCCGCATGGTAAAACAAGACTAAGTTGGGAACTGTTGCCTCCTGTCCCAAGGTAAGCTAGTCCAGAGCTGTGACTGTAATTTCACGTTGCCTACCTAAGTGTTGCACTCTTTCTATTAGAGGCCTGGAGATTGAGAGAGAACCTAATTGACGTGAGTTTCCTTGGCCACTAGGCTGATTTTGTTTAGTCAGCTAAGAACTGAGAAGATTAGTGTAGAAAAGGCACTTGGCCAACAAAGATAGACAAGTGCCATAGAATGGTGATGCTATACCATGAGCACAGAGGCCAGAAGACAACTTGTAGAAGTTATTTCTGTTCTTCCACCCTGTAGGTCCTGATAAGGAAACATGAGCCATTAGGATTGGCAGCAAGTGTATTTACCTACTGAACCATCTTAGCAGCCTCTGATGTTTATTTTTAAAAACATTTATTTTAGGGGCTGGAGAGATGGCTCAGCGGTTAAAGAGCACTGACTGCTCTTCCAGAGGTCCTGAGTTCAATTCCCAGCAACCGCATAGTGGCTCAAAACCATCTGTAATGAGGTCTGACACCTTCTTCTGGTGTGTCTGAAGGGAGCAATGGTGATGTAAATAAATAAATCTTTAAAAAAATTAAAAATGTTTATTTTAGTTCCTTAGATTATAATAGAACTGTATCATTTCCCTTCCCTTTCTTCCCTCCACTCTCATATACCCCTTCTTGCTCTTATTTCAAATTAATGGCCTCTTTTATTACTTGTTATTATACACACACACACACACACACACACACACTATTTGGGATAGATTGTTACATTCATATGTGTAGGTTATTTGTTGTTACACCACACACACACACACACACACACACACACACACACACACACACAGACACACACATTTTGTGTGTAAATCATTTTGAATAGGTATAAGCATCTACATTTTAGACTGAGGATTTTTGCTTAAGCATTAGATGTTTTTATTTCCCCTCAGACACTCATAATCTAAGTCTTAGCTTTCTAGTTGTTAAGGGGAAACTGATCCAGCTGCCTAACAATGAGCCTCCTTCTATCTGGGCTGATTATCTATATTTTGTGGTAAATCTTGCCTTCAATTTTATTATAGCTAAATATATTTTAGATAAGCATTGGCTTAATAGACTTTTTGAACTCTGTGGGTTTTGTGTACGTTAAAGCAATTTGCTACCCAAATATTCTTTTCAGTTCTTATCAGTTTCATTTTCCATCTCTTCCACTCACCTCAATATTTCTAGAATTCTATAGCAGGAATGAGATAAATGTGTGTCAGATTAAGAGAGGGAGATTGTTCAACATAGTGTAGTCTGTAAAAACAGCCAAGCAGGGACCAAGGGCAGAATTTTATATTTCAGAGAGGCATAAAGCCAAGACACTAAGTCATTTCCTTAGTGTTTTCAAAGTGAAGCTATGCAGAGCGCCATATTACTTGATGTTTTGGCTATTATTTAATTTGACAAATTTCTATTAAGAAATCAAATTAATATTCAGATAAAAGACCCACATTTGAAGCATAGCAGTTGTTTTCATTTTTGGTATTGCCTGAACTTTGGATCATTAATCCTTTCGCTTCCCCTTGAGTATGAATAATAAGATCATCCAGCAGACCTAGAATTAAGAACAGTTAGAGGTGTCTGTGGAAACTGAGGCACAGAGAAACAGGCTAATCCAATGATAACTACTGAATGGTAAAGGAGTTGAAGCCTTGGGCTAGCTTTGTGGCTTGCTCGTGAGACCTCCTCTGTACTGGCTCCCAACTGCTATAAGCTTATATATGTGTATTTACACATGTTTTAAGAACACATAGAGGCTTTGAAAAACGTTGTGTCTGGGCTCTCATTTATGTGAGACTAAATCTTGTTTGCCTGAAATAAGTATCAGGAAACTTTTTTTTTTTTAAATTTCTATCAATTTGTCTATTTATTTACTTTATATCCCCTTACCCCACACTTTTTTTTTTTAAATGCTGAGGGTCATTGTCTGTGGACAGCTTTTGAGTGATGGTGAGTTTATGCACAAGGCTCAGGAGTTGAATAGTTTGAGCTCCAGTCTCTCCACTTTGGTTGTGAGCAAGGTGTTTAAACTAGGATTTCTAACTTCTAGATAGAATATACTTTATTAGTTGGAAGCTTTTGATTATGATTAAGCTTCTTAAAACATTTACAATGCGAAAGAAATGGTGAGTGCATAGTAAGTTGCCATTTTATGTTGCTTCTGATTAGTGCAGGACAAGGAACCCATAATTAATTCAAGTTTGTTTGCAAACACCACAAAACAGATGAAAAATATTATCTCCTTTGATCTGCAAAGAAAACCCAATGACCTATCCTTTATTTCTAACACCTGTTGGTTTCCCTTTTTATTTTAACTTTAAAATAATTTCTCCAAAATCTCCAGCAGTAGTTCCTGGGCTCCTGCCTTCCCCTCTCCATTCGAAAGAACAGTAATCTATTTTTCTGTCGTCTGTATTTCCCACTGAGTAGACCTGATTGTAGAGCATTAAATTGGGTCAGCTGGGGGAAGAGAAAAGAAGTGTGGGAGAAGATAAAAGGCTTTTACTGAAATCTGAGATTAAATTCTCACCAGTTTGTGGAAGTGTCACCCGGCCCTTTGTTCTGCGTGTTTTCTTTAGCACTGGTGCAGTTGCGTGACATAAAGGTGAATTATTTAAGTAACGCTATTTTACTACTCTTGGAATAGTCATCATTCCTTCTTGTCTTTCCAACGATGACAGGCAAGCACCTCAGAGAATATTCAAAAGCCTTTGTAGTAGAGAAGAACTGAAAATGAACCAATATCTCCTGTTAAAAGAAATACCGACTGAATCGGAGGAGAGTGTGTAGTTCACCTCCAGCTGTTCTGTTGCTTGATTTATTAACTGGGAAAAATGAACGTTATAAATATATCCAGAAATTCAGTGCCTCAAAATGGTGCAGGGATGAAATTCAGAACAAGACTGGAAAAGAATGTGTTCTGCACTGCGGCTCTGTCTCACAGTGCAGGTGAGTCCCTTGTGTCCTTGATTACGCAAGTGTACTCTGAGCTGAGGAAGAATATGAAGTTGAAAGGGCAGTGGGAAGGGGAGATGAACTGTCTTCTTGTCAGCCCAGGCCGGAGCTGCAGAGGAGCTATGTGATTTCTGCTCTAAGATGGCTCCCACCATGGGCTACTTTCTAGTTTGACCCCAGATTCTTGTTAAGGGTTCCTTAGCCTTTCGTGGAGGCAACCTCACTTTCTACCTTTTGGAGACAGTGTCTTTGTCACCTCTATATATGCCAAGATAACTGGCCCATAAGCTTCCATGGCCACCCCTGTCTGAGTCTCGCATCTCACTGTGGGAATACTTGGATTAGAAATGGTACCATGTTTAAGTTTCTCTTTGTTGTGGGCATATGAGCTTACACAAAAGCTCTTTGCCCATTGAACCACCTCTCCAGCCATACCTTTCAATTTTAAAAGAAATGTAATGAGAATCAATCAGTTATATCTCAGCAATCAAAGTAAACCCTCATATCTATCAACCAAAAAGTCAAACGGTTTTGAAATTTGCTGAGCACACGATTTGTTTGAGACTTTTTAAAGTATTCTGGTTACTAATTCCTGTCATATTTTTTCTCATTTCATATGCTCTTTATTCCATTGACTATACATCCTTTGCTGTATAAAATCCTTTTTAATTTTATGAAGTCTCATCGGTCAATTATTGGTTTAAATTCCTGATCTACCCACCTATTTAGAGAGTCTTCTATGCCTCTGTGCTGTGATTTCCATCCTACTTTCTCTTAGCAGTTGCAGGTATTATATTGAAAATTTTGATCCACTTGGATCCATTTTTGTAAAGGTTAGGGGAAAAGGAAGATTAAAAAGAACATGTACAGTCATATATGCTAGTACATGCCACTATGCAAAAACACATAGAAAATTTCAGCAAAGTCTAACACTGGAACTATAAAAGTACTTTATTCCTTTTACTTTTTTCTTCTTTGAGGTATAATGGACCAATACACAAAATAAAATTGATGACAAAGAACCAATAGCTTAAAAAAAAAACATTTTAGTTCTATTATGTGCTTGTAAGTTAATGTAAAGATTGAGACTGAATTTTCTTATCGAATGAGTAGACCATTTTCACTGAACCCATTTGTGCAAATAGGAGAATGTATATTGCTTTCCTTAGGATCTTGTACTGCCTGCTTTCAAGAAGGTACCTTTGCTTCCTCCTCTGTAGGCTGCTTAACTCTGCACATGCTCTTCCTAAGACCTCACTCAAATTGTACCATGGGACAGGGCCCTGTCAACAGGTGTCAAAGAAATTCAAAACATTATTAGGGTATGCTTTAAAAACCTATAGTTCACTACAATGAAAAAAACCTAAAAGGAATGGATAGATTCTTAGATATACACTCCACCTTTTAAATTAAGTCACTATGAGACCATGTAACAAAAAAGAGGTTGAATCAGCAAAATAAAAAAAAAAAAAAATCTACTAATCGAAAAGAAGTCCACATCCAGGTAGGTGCAGCCAAATTCTACCAGATATTCAAACCAGAAATACAACCATGTATTCTTCAAATTATTTCACAATATGGAATGGAACACTTCCAAACTTACACACACACACACACACACACACACACACACACACACACGATTCTTCTCTCATACAATACATTCTAAGCACAGTTTACTCTTCCTACACTTCTTCCAGCTCCCAACCCAACTCCCCTGATACACTCCTCCTTTGTCAGAAAAGAGCAGGCCTAGGAGACAATAACCCAACAAGTAAAACAAAGTACAGCAAGACAAGCTGAGAGCCCTCACACAGAAGCTGGACAATCTAACAGGAGGAAAACAGTCCCAAGAGCTAAAACAATAGTCAGAGAGACACCTACTCTCACAGTTAAGGGTCCTACAAAATCACCAGGCTAACAGCTACAACATATATGCAAAGGATCTAGTGCAGACCCATGAAGGCCCTGTGCTTGGTGCTTCAGTCTCTTTGAGCCCATATGAGTCCTGCATAATTGATTCAGTGGACCATGTTTTTCTAGTGTTCTCTATTCCCTCTGACTTCTACAATCTTTCCTCTCCCTCTTCCATAGGGGTTTCTAGTCTTAGAGTAGAGAGACCCACTGGAGACCTCTAATTAAAACTCTCCACATACTTGCTGGCTGTGTGTCTGCTTCTGCTCCCACCTGCTTCTGGAAAAAGCCTCTCTGATCATGATTGGACAAGGTACCTATCTTAGATCTCTGGGCTATGTAGGCTTTGGTTCCTGGCCATCTAAGCTCTGTCAGGCATTGGTTTCCTCTCATGAAATGGGCCTCAACTTAAATCAGATGTTGGTTGGCTACTCCCACAGGGTGTGTGTAATCACTCCCCCAGCACTTCTTACAGGGTAGACAGATTGTTGGTCAAAAGTTTTGTGGCTGCTTTGGTGTCCATGTTTATATTTTAGTAGCCTGAAGAGTACATTCTTTCACCAAAGAGACTAGAACATAGGAGTGAAGGTTCCATATAGGCACCAGTGCAACATCTCCATGCTCAATGAGGTGTGTGGATGCTATCTTTAGCCATAAAGCACCATTTCCAGATTGCAGAGAGCAACATTCTGTACTAGAATCAATTGGGTTGGTTGAGGAATCTTGAGAGGACTTTCTCTTGGCCAACAATTCAACCAAAGACAATACAGTCTCACCACTAGAAGCTTTGGCTACAAGATATGGCCAGTTGAAACTCCGTATTCCCCATTAATAGCAGCCTCACTCAGATCACCCTAATAATTCCAGGAAGTTTTCACTGCAGCAGGTTTCCACACTGCCTCACCAAATGCCCTCAATTTCAGTCATCTCTCCTGTATTTTTTCTGTTCATCTCACTTCTCCTGTAACCAGATATCTCTCACTCTGGTCTCCACCACACCCACTTAGTCCACCTGCAAAATCTATTCTGAACCCTCCCCAGGAGAGAACCATGCACTTCTCCTCTTTATCTAACCTCTCTTGGTCTATAAACTATAGTTTGCTTATCATTTACTGATCAGCTAATATCAATATCTATTTTTAAGCGAGTACATACCATACTTGTATTTCTGGGACTGTGTTAACACACCCAGGATGATTTCTTTTCCTAGTTCTGTCTGTTCGCTTGCAAATTTCATGATGTCACTTTCTTTTTGCAGCTGAATAATACTCAATTGTGTAAATGCACCACATTTTCTTTATCTATTCTTTTGTTTATGGACATTCATTGTTTATTCTTTTGTTGTCTCTAATTTCTGGCTATTGTGAACAGAGAAGCAATGAACATGTTTGAGTAAGTGTCTCTTTGATAGGATGAAGCATCCTCTCGGTATATGCCCAAGACTGGTATAGCTGGATCTTGAGGTAGATTGATTCTCAATTTTCTGAGGAATTGCCATGTTAATTTCCAAAGTAGTATGTATTCACACTAAAAATTGAAGACTGTGAGAATTTTGGATTCTTTAAAAATACAAAAGATGTTATGGAATATGTTTTCGTTTTAATCCCAGATGTGAGATATGAACTGCTTCAGATTGTCCACAGCAACTAACTATGATTTGTGTTGTGTTCTGGCAAGGGCATGATCTTTTCAGCGAAAGGTAGTTTACATTTGGAATTCCACATAATTTTAGAGGATATATAAATGCTGGAGTCCCAAGAGGCTGTTGCCATCCTTGCTCTTGCTGATGCTAGCTCCTCCTATTGCTGTGGCTGGTTGCTGGTTGCTGGTTGCTGGTTGCTGGTTGCTGGTTGCTGGTTGCTGGTTGCTGGTTGCTGGTTGCTGGTTGCTGGTTGCTGGTTGCTGTTGCTGGTTGCTGGTTGCTGTTGCTGGTTGTTGGTTGCTGTTGCTGGTTGCAGTTTGACTTTGTGGGTTTTTGTACTTACTTCCACTTACTGCAAGTGTGAAATACAAGTGCATTATTTTGTATATATTTTTCAACATAGATGGAAGTTAGGATAATCATGTTAAACAAAATAAGTCAGACTCAGAAAAATAAATGTTATATTTTCTTTTGTTTGTGGAATCTAGAATTAAATATGTAATTGCATATACATATATGTGCATATACATACACATATATACATATGTGTATGTACACATATACATACACATATATACATACTCATATATACAACTGCACAATATATGAATATACACATACATATATGTATATATTTGTATACATACATATATGCATATATATGACATTAAAGAGGAATATTTGGGGAAAGGAAGATCAAGGGAAGGGAGGAAATGAGGATACACAGAGGTTAATGAGGATGGAGAAATTAGTGTACATTACATAAATACATTCATAGTGGCATAAAAATGTCCTAATGAAAGCCATGTATAATAACTATGTACTACTAATAAATTTCTTAACTCTATATGCCCACTACAATATTTTTTTAATGAAGACTAGCAAGGGTTATCATCTTTTAGTATAAATACTATTTATTTATACATTTAATTTTTGGAGAAAGGTCTATTAAAATTTTGTCCAATTTCATAAAACAGGTTATTTGTTTATTTTGTTGTTATTGAGAAGTATAAATTCTTTGTATAGTCTAGATATTAAACCCTTTTAAGATATATGACTTAGAAATATTTTCTCCCATTCCATTGGCCATCTTCTCAATGGTTACTTTTGTTGTGTAGAAGTTTTTATGTTTGATGGAATCAGTTTATCTATTTTTCTGTCTTTTTGTTTTATATAAGAACATGTTGTCAGATATAATGCCATGAAGGTTTTGCATGTTTCTTTCTGTACATTTTATAGTGTTGGGTTTACATGTAGTTGAATTAATTAAATGTAATGATCCAAGTTAGTCACATACATGAATATTCAATATTTTCAACACCATCTACTGAAGAGAAAAGGTTGGATTTTGTTTTCTTGTTGTTTTGCTTGTTTGGTTGGTTTTTGTTCTTAATCTTACAGTGTCCACTTAGAGCCTTTGCAGAGGATTGTTCAGCATTATTCAGGTAGGCTAATTTTCTGGCTCTTTCTCCTGTCACAGTGGTCTATATTTCTGTCAGTAGCACACTATATGGTTTTGACTATTGTAGGGGCTATGGACTGTATATTTTTATCTTGCCATGGTCAAGCATTGAAGCCCTTATCTCTAGTGTGACTGTTAAAGGCAGGATCTTGGTAGAGGTTATAATGGCCGAATGAGCAATGAAGGATGACATTCTAACCAGACATAGGTGGCACTCCTGTAAAAAAAATGTTTTTGTTTTCCAAATATGAACATTGAGAAATTGCTGAAGCCCAAAGGAAGGACATGGCTGGCTGCAGATAAGGCAAAGGGCTTTGACCATGCAATGAGTGTCTGGCACCTCTATCTTAAGTGTCTTAAAGTCTGGAACTATAAGAAAGTCAGTGTCTAACACCTGATACAACTCTACTTTGTGGTATTTTGTTTTATCAGTTCAATTAGTCTAGAACCATGGCTGAAAGTCATGAAAAGTGTGGCCTCCCACTTTATTTTTCTGTCTTAAAATTTCTTTGCAACTCAAGCTCCTTCGTGATTCTAGGAGAACTTTAGTACGATTCTCAAACATCTGCCCCAAACCATGTCATTGGTATAGAGATAACACTGAATCTGTAGCTCTATGGTATGCTGTGAGAATTTCAATTGTATTTAGCCTTCAAATCTATGAACTTAGGATACCTTCCCATTCACTAATGCCCACTTCAATTTATTTCAGAATATTTTGTAATTTTAAAGGTATAAGCCTGTTACATTTAAGTTAATTACTCAGCTTGTTTTCTTTATGATGCTAATGTAAATGGGATATTTTCTGATTCACTTTGAAGCTATTGGGTATCATCCTGAGTGAAGTAACCCAATCACAAAGGAACTCGCACAATATGTACTCACTGATAAGTGGATATTAGCCCAGAAACTTAGAATACCCAAGATATAAGATACAACTTGCCAAACGCATGAAATTCAAGAAGAACGAAGACCAAAGTGTGGACACTTTACCCTTTCTTAGAAATGGGAACAAAATACCCATAGAAGGAGTTACAGAGACAAAATCTGGAGCTGTGACGAAAGGATGGACCATCTAGTGATTGCCATATGCAGGGATTCATCCCATAATCAGCTTCCAAATGCTGACACCATTGCATACACTAGCAAGATTTTGCTGAAAGGACCCAGATATAGCTCTCTCTTGTGAGACTATGCCGGGGCCTAGCAAACACAGAAGTGGATGATCATAGTCAGCTATTGGATGGGTCACACGGCCCCCAATGGAGGAGCTAGAGAAATTACCCAAGGAGCTAAAGGGAACTGCAACCCTATAGGTGGAACAACAATATGAACTAACCAGTACCCGGAAGCTCTTGTCTTTTGCTGCATATGTATCAAAAGATGGCCTAGTCGGCCATCACTGCAAAGAGAGGCCCATTTGACTTGCAAACTTTATATGCCCCAGTACAGGGGATGGGTAGGGGATTGGGGGGGGGGTGGGTATGGGGGACCTTTGGGATATCATTGAAAATGTAAACGAGGAAAATACCTAATTTAAAAAAAATTTGAAAATGTAATTGTTTTGTTTGTTAATGCTATATCTCAAAAAAAGAAATTGTGTATTCGTTAGTTATTATGAGACCTTGAGTTTCTTCTATGCATGAGATCATGCCATCTGTGAACAGAGAACATTTTGATTTTATCTCTTCTAGTGTGAATGTGGTCTTTCTTTGTTCTTGTTAAGTATCTCATCTAGAATGTTTAGAACAATACTGACTTGAAATGGCAGCCCTGCGCATCTTTGCGTTGTTTATGATCTTAGGACCTAGGCTCATTATTGTGCTTCCTTTCCTTCCTTCTGTTTCTTAGTATTTTTTTTTTACGAGCAACAAGGCTACAGCACTGCCACTTCTGAAGATGGATAAAGGGACCTTGAGTGAAACAACATAGGTGGCTTTTAGAACAGTAAACCAGGGAGAGCATTCTACCTGAGACTTTTCAGAAGGTGAAAAGACCTTGGCCAAAATATTGTAGAAGTGTAGAGAAACTGTGATGAACTTCTAACTCACAGAACTATGTGATGATAATTTGTATTGTTATCAAAGTTTGGGGCAAATTGTTGTTTTAGAAAATGAGTATTTTTGCCTGTCTTCATATTGGTAGCTTTTCTCCAAATAAGTAGACTTGGGTAAAAGAGAATCCTATGCCTCGATTCTCTACACTTTTCATAATCCCATGTATACCCATCTATCACTATTTACTCAGTTGAGGAGTGCTTAATCCTGCCTCATAAGACTTTCCAGTAAGTCCCAGGCTAATAAGATGAGACATTTATTCTTTATTAGACTCTGAAAAGAATGAGATTTGTCCCATGTGCTATCATCTCGCCAGCAAGAACACACGCGGACAACCGGATCCTTCTGCAGCAATGCTTTATTACGTTAGCTTCAGCATGAAGAGGAAGACCCCAGCCCCAAAAAGGCACTGCTTATATAGACCTCAGTGTGGCATATCCACACCTGATTGGCTGCTCTCTCAGCATGCCCCGGGATGGGCAGTGACTTGGCTTGAACACACTCTTGCACATGCGCATATTGCTTGTTTATCAGTTAGGCCACGCAGGCATAGCGGAAACTGCTTCCCACAGAGATTAAGCTATGTTTAGTGACTGACCTAAGATAACCTTTTCAATTCAAACTCATGGCTATTTCCAATAAAACAGAAGATTAATTTAGTTGAATATCAGTTTTGATGTACATCAAAATTCCATTATTACTTCCTATTTGTAACACAACTGTGGATAAGCCATTTTTATTTCAGTGTCTATACTTTCTGCAAAATGAAAATAACAAATGAATAGGTAGATGGTGGAAGGGGGAATGAGATGTGAGCAGAGATCCCTGACATGTCTTGGGAAATGTCTATAAACAAATGCTATGATTGCACCCATTGTTGTAGAGACAGGATATTCAGGTCTGTAGGTGCATTCCTTTTAATGAGCATGATATTTAGTAAATAAACATTACTAGGTAGTTGTGTCAGAGCTATTGAGCACATGAATAGTTAATAGTAGTAGAAGTACTCTGGTTATAGAGAATGCTGACCTCAAGTATCATATGCTCATTATCTCGTTTACTGAGAAGTTATTCTGCCTTGCTACAATTCCACAGATGTTTCACAGATGTCATTAAGGATATATTTCTATAGCTTGTTATTAAGCTAACTTCTGTGCACTATGGCATTTTACCATAGCATATTAATGAGAACATTATAGAATTGTAAATAAATATGTTTATGGCAATTAAGATGAAGAGCAGATCTATAAAAATGGTTATAAAATTCTAATTAACATTTTAACAACAAAAGGCTTGCTGCTTTGATACCACATGTCTGAGTTAGTAGATAAAATGAAGACTTCCCAAGCAGGTTGAAGAGTGAATGAAACTCTGTCATCAATATTTAATGAGACGTGTCAGATTTTACCACCATTTGAAAGGAAGCAAATAGGGGTTACCATAGAAATCACCTTGACAGGAAACTTCATAAGATGCAACACAAACTCTCCTTCAGACAGTCTTGTAGGGGCTAGTGAGATGTCCAACTCCTGTTTCCCTGTAAGCTCGTGACAGTTGAGGAAAAAGTGGTAATGCATTCATGTAGGAGTAGCCATGTTTGCCTATTATATCTGAAAATTACAAGAATGTCGCAGAAGTTCTGAAGGCAAGTATAGTCTTATTGCTTCATATCATAATTACTCTTTGATAAAGCCATGAATACTAATATTGTTTATCGGTTTAACAAAGCATCCATCACAGCCTTGCTATGCAAAGGCATTACAACCTCAGTAATGCTCTTAATATTTAAATTTAATATGCTATTTTGCATTTTAGTGACAATGATCTTTTGTGTCTTGGCTCTGGCATATTTAAATACTGTATTTTAGCGACCTGATCTTGCACAAATTAGAATAGTTTCATCCCCAGACACAATTTTCCATTATTATTACAAAAAGGAGATATTTTTAATCCTTGAAAAAAAATCACTCATACATAGTTGTCTTTATTCCACAGCTAGAACACAGGCAATAAGCTGCAAGGAGATCACACCTATTATGTGGCCTCTTTCAATAAAAGGAGGTGGTGGTGTAGATTTCCTTGCCCAATAAAACAAAGAATTGCAACATGGGGTTTCAAAGGATTTTGAAAAATCATTATTTGCCAAACTAAAGAGAAAAAAAAATAGTTGTAGGCATGTAAATGTTAAAACTTATAATAATTATCTGAGAAAGTAAAGAAAAGTCTGATGCAATCTTTAAAAATGAGTTGGCAATGTTTAAATTGAATAAACAGTATTTTAATCACACAAATATAAACTCAGGGAAAGTCTTCAAATTTCACTTTATGACCAGTTAGTAGGGAAGGAGGAAAAGAAAATTGTAAATAAAAGAGAAAAAAAATTGAACACCAAGAGAAATGCAGGAAGGGAGAAATGGGATGTCAGAGAAGTGTAAATGAAGACGAGAATACTCATCCCCTTAATCTACTTTATGAACTTAAAACATATGATGGCTCTTTCCTTCAGAGTTTAAAACAAAAACAAAAACACAAACAAACAAACAAACAAACAAACAAAAACCCAAACAAAAGCCTAAAAAGATGGAGAGAAAGAAGCAGCCCTGTCTCTCTTCCGACCAGAGCACTTAGTTTGTGTCTCATGTCACTGTACCTGGCCTCGGTTTTGGTGGTTATAATTGTACGATCAGCTGCTTTCAGTGTTCTACAAACTCCTAACTCACTTTTTTTTTTTTGGCATGCATATTCTTTTTTTCTTTTCTTTTTTCCCTTTTTAAAAAATTAGATATTTTCTTTATATATATTTCAAATGCTATCCTGAAAGTTCCCTATTACCCCTCCCCCCTGCCCTGCTCCCCTACCCATCCACTTCTTGGCTCTGGCATTCCCCTATACTGGGGCATATAAAGTTTGCAATACCTCTCTTCCCAGGGATGGCCGACTAGGCCATCTTCTGCTGCATATGCAGCTAGAGACACGAGCTCTGGGGGTACTGATTAGTTCATATTGTTGTTCTACCTATAGGGTTGCAGACCCCTTCAGCTCCTTGGGTGCTTTCTCTAGCTTCTCCATTGGGGGCCCTGTGTTCCATCTTATAGATGATTGTGAGCATCCACTTCTGTATTTGCCAGGCACTGGCATAGCCTCATACAGGACAGCTATAACAGGGTCCCTTCAGCAAAATCTTTCTGGCGTATGCAATAGTGTGTGGGTGTGGTGGCTGATTATGGGATGGATTCCCCGGTGGGGTATTCTCTGGATAGTCCATCCTTTCATCTTAGCTCCAAACTTTGTCTCTGTAACTCCTTTCATGGGTATTTTGTTCCCTATTCTAAGGAGGAATGAAGTATCCACCCATTGGTCTTCCCTCTTCTTGATTTTCTTGTGTTTTACAAATTGTATGTTTGGTGTTCTGTTTCTGGGCTAATATCCACTTATAAGTGAGTGCATATCTAATGACTTCTTTTGTGATTGGGTTACCTCACTAAGGATAATATCCTCCAGATACATCCATTTGTCCAAGAATTTCATAAATCCATTGTTTTTAATAGCTGTGTAGTACTCCATTGTGTAAATGTACCACATTTTCTGTATCCATTTCTCTCTTGAGGGACATCTGGGTTCTTTCCAGCTCCTGGCTATTATAAATAAGGCTGCTATGAACATAGTAGAGCATGTGTTCTTATTATTTTCTATTCAAAGCTCCTAAGCAAAAAGAGTTGAAATTCCCAAGGGGGCGGGGGGAACTATAAAGGAAGTCTGTCTAACCTGCAGACACAGAAGTTTTAGCAAACCCCTCTTTGAAACTCATAACAAACAGCCAAAAGAACTGAAGAATGGGAGATCTGAATAAGCTACAGAGAGCATATTTTAACAAATATGGAGAGAGGATTGCATCCACAACAGACTATGAATATTGTTTCAGGGTATATACAAGTTATTTTTCAAAATTCCTCTTGTGCAGGGATATAATAGAAATAACAAATTGCAAATATGCAAGAAATTTAAGAAGTGAAGATATGCTCCTCTTCCTCATTATTCAGAATGCTTGTTTTGAGGAGAAGCTTATAAATAACTTGTGTCTTGGGTAGAAAATTAATTATAAATAAATTTTTATAATTAAGGTATTGATAGCTCAATAATTTCAGTTATTATATACAAAGCCTAAGGGGATAAAATTAAGATAGATCTCAAAGGACAGCAGTTGTTTAGATTTCCATATTATGAAAATAAGTTAGTAGAGAAGACAGAAAAGAAATTTGAAAATAAAAGGAGAAAAGGGAGATGTGAACATCAAGAGAAATGAACAAATACAAGATTTGTCTACAGAGAATGGGAGTATTTAAATATAATTTAGTTATTATACTAAAATACATAAGAACAAACAAAGAAAAATACAAATTGAGAGGTAAGAAAATCAGAGAAGTTGGAAATTAACTGTAGTGTTTTTGTTCAATTCTTTCACCTGTTTGTGTTTTCCTTATTTCTTGAAGGGTGTTATCCTTAAAGTTCCCTATCATCTGATGGTCACAGATGCCAGGGAAGCAAGAGGCTCCCAGGAAGCAAGAGGTTCCCAGGAGCCAACTGGGATTACTTTAGACAAAATAAAGAACAAAGGGGAGATAGAACCTGTAGAGACCACCTCCAGTAGATAGGCATGGTCCCCAGTTGAGGGATTGGGCCACCCACCCATCTCAAAGGTTTTCACCCAGAAATGTTCCTGTCCTAAGGAAAAACAGGGACAAAGAAAATAGAGCAGAGACTCAGGGAAGGGCCATCAGGGACTGCCCCACCTGGGGACCCATCCCATCTGCAGACACCAAATTCTGACACTGTTGCTATTGTCAAGAGGTGCTTGCTGACAGGAACCTGGTGTGGCCATTCCTTGGGAGGGTCTGCCAGCAACTGACCAATGCATATGTGGATACTTGGAGCCAACCATTAGACTGAGTTTGGGGACTCCAGTCTGGGAGCTAGAGGAAGGACTGGAGGAGCTAAGAGGAACTGCAATCCCATAGGAAGAACAATGCCAACTGGCCAGACCACCCAGTGCTCCCAGGGACTAGACTACTAACCAAGGAATGTACAGGGAGGGATACATGGCTGAAGATACATATGTAGCAGAGGATGACCTTGTCTGGCATCAGTGGGAGGGAAGGCCCTTCATCCTGTGAAGGTTTGATGTCCATGCGTAGGGGGATGTTGGAGCAGTGAGATGGGAGAGGGTGGGTGGGGGGAGCGAGAGGGAGGATATGGGATGGGGAGTTTGTAGAGGGGTAAACTGGAAGGGGGATATCATTTGAGGTATAAATGAATGGAGTGATTAAGTTTACAGTGCTGCTGAATTCCTTCTTATTGAGTGGGCCTTACATTCCATCCCCATTTAATACATCTACAGCAGAATCTATTCTTAAGGCCCAGAGGTGGGAGAGAGATTGTAAAGATCAATGGACCACAATGGGATGCATGCTGAGAGATAGTATCTTCTCAAATAAAACAAAACAAAAAAGTTGGGAGAGGGTGGGAGCCAGGGGGCAAATGAATATTATAAAAATACATTGTATAAAAATTTAAATAATAAAAATATTATATTAAAAAAGCTACCAAATGCAAACATGCATTTTCTTATATTAATGTCATGTTCAATTAACTACAACTCAGAGAGAGGACTTGCAAAAGAGTAATCCCTTACAGGTAAGAAACAAGATAAAACCACCCAAAATTAATTTTTACTTTAGTAGGAAGAGTTGAGTAATATATAAGGAATGATTATATAGGTTTCATTCTTGGAATGTAAAGATGGGTAATACTTTAAAATCCCTAAAGGAACATCGAGTTAAAAGTATGTATAAACATTTGTCTCTACTAGCTCTAACAACCCTATAGGAAAATGCCATTGAAGGGGAAACAAAACAGAGAACCATAATGCCACAGCTCAGGAGAGAGAAGTGCCTGAGGAAGACATCAGTGAAATTTTAGAAATACAGAAATAAAGGAATGTGCGGTTCCTGAATTCCATAGGATACAGCAGAAATGTAAACCTGTAGGGAAGGAAGAGAAGCATGCTAATCTAAGGAGATGCTCTTTTAAAGTCCAGAAATTGGGCTTGCTTGCTATTGGTGAAGCCAGGAAAATTGGTTCAAGGATTACTCCAGAAGGAAAGCCATGCAACACCTCCTCTGCTCCACACAGTAGTACAGCTATCCTTCTGCAGAGAGAATGGCACACAGGGTGGGGGACTTCTTCAGAGTGGAGGAAGTAGAGCTGCCTTTTAATGATAGACGCCCACCAGGTTTATCTGAAAAGTAAGGGTTTGTTAAACATGGCCTCCATGTATGAGACTCTTAGTTTCTGACCTCCTTGCTTAAGAATTACTGTCAGCCAGGATTACCTCCCTCAGACTGGAAGGTGGGAAGAATTATTGATGTTGAAGTTGACAAGTGTGTGTGTGTGTGTGTGTGTGTGTGTGTGTGTGTCCGCATGCATGTGTGTGTTCATGTCTGCATGCATGTGTGTGCATGTGTGTGGTTTTCTTGTGAACAAGTGTATTTATTTTTCTGTGCATGTGTGTATTTACATATGCATTTCCTTGTACATCTCTCCCCCCCCTCTGTGTGTGTGTATGTATACAATATGTGTTGCATAATCAGGCACATGTGCACATTCACATGTATTCTGTGCTTACAACACACAGCATATTAAATATGTTTAACAGTGAACTAAAATAAAAAGTATGAAGCAATAGTTGACAGATTAAGAACTTTTGTGACAAAATATATTAAGTAGTTAAAAGATTCTTTAAAAAAATGAAAGAGAATTATTCATTTATTCCTGAAGCAAACAAGTACTAAACCTGCACTAAATGCAGGTTTATTAAACTCTGCTTGCTGTTGTTTTTTGAAGTGTGATTGACCTGGTCTTGGGGGGAAAACTGGGACCCTGGGAAACTCAGTACTACCCACAGTACAATATCATTTTGCTTCTCTTATGAGCATAGCATAACAGAAAAAAAATTGCAAACTTTGCTGTAGTCACATGCTTTTTAAAAACAAGCTAGAAATACAGATTTATTTTTTTCCTGTGAAACCATTTGAACCAAAATAACTGCTATTTTAAGCACAGTGATAATCCTTATGCTCAACTGACACTGCTTCCGATTCAAATTAATGGCAAACATGGCCAAATTGTCTTCTTACAGGTATTGAAGAGAACTTCCACATGTATCTTACTGCATGATCTGAGGTCCCAGAACCCTGACTATGGATGCACAAGGAATGAAGGACAGACACACAGACACACATTTCAAAAGTGTTCTCTGTATCATGTAGATTCCTCTGTATGACACGGATATCAGTTACTTAAATATTGCTATGGAATATGTTGTTAAGGGCAGCCACCTTCTTCTCCACATTCCCCTCTTCACATTGCCAGTGAAGCATTTTTCTGTTCCCATGACAGTCTCTTTTGTACCTAGAAACGTTGGCTCTTCCCACTGCCTGCATTTCATTTTTCTCCATTTAGATCAACGTTCTTCCCCTGACTGGATACTCAATCTACCTGCAATTCTTTTCCTGCTTGATCACTCATCTTAAAATCATGCATCACTCCCCATCCTGACACTTCAAGTCTCTGTGAGGCTAGGTGTTTCCTCTCCCACTGAGGCCAGACAAGGAGCCCCCTCAGAGGAGAAGGGGAGGAGGGACTGGGGAAGGATTGTGGGAGGGGTGGTTGGAGGGCGGTACAGTGAGCAAGATGTAAGTGAATAAGTAAAATAATAATAATAATAAATTAAATTTAAAAAAATCATTCATTATCTTGTTTCAGGGATCTAGATCTCTCCTATCCTTGATTGTTGTTTCCACTTGGTCTCCCTGGCTATGTCATCTTCTCTCTGAATTAGCCTGTAGCCATGCTCCAGAATGAGTCTGGATTTCCATTTTAGTCTTAGCAATTCTTTCTTTAGGTACTTTATTCAGACTTATGCCTACTCTCTTAACTAGCCAGGACTGATTATGATAAAATATTCCTTTTTAAGATAAAACATCTTTTCCATTAAAAAAAATTAAGAAGACCCTAAATGGGTGATTCCTGATGGGAGATTTTCCTCAGTCTGAAGGTAGCTGCTTTCTCACCTTCTTATGTTCTCACTTGGCTTATATAGTGGGGTGGGAGAGGCTAACAGGAGAGAGGAAAGAGAGAGAAGGGAGCTAGCTAAGGAGAGAGGGAGAAAGAGAGGGGGCCAGGGAAGGAAGGGAGAGGGATAGAAAGAGATAGACAGATATTGAGTTCTGATATTCCTTTATTTTTTTATAGTCAGTAATTGAATCACTTAGGACTGATTTTCATAACTTTACCTAAGCCCAAATTTTTATTCAAAGTCCCTAAATGTTTCTTATCAGTAGTTTGAACTTTGACACCTGAATTTGGTGGGGGAATCCACAGACACTCAATCTATAACAGCTCTACTATGTACAGTTCCAGTACTGTACACAGTACACACACACACACACACACACACACACACACACACACACACACACACACACACACACACTGCTATACTGCTTATTTCACTCTATAAAATGTTTCCTTAGTTGGTTTTTCAGCTTAGCAATAGGCCTCTTGATTCTTTCATTGCACTGAATTATTCCAATGAGGCCAGTCACATTCCAACAGTGGTCCCTCCATCCTCCTTATTCGTGAATGAATCCAAAATCAATCGTAGACCCCCTATCCCCATCTGTTTTAGACGGGGTTTCTATTGCTGTAATGAAACACCACGAACAAAAATCAAGTTGGGAAGGAAAGGATCTACTCAGTTTACACTTCCATACTGCTGATCATCACCAAAGAGAGTCAGGACAGGAACTCAAACAGGGCAGGATTCTAGAGGCAAGAGCTGATGCAGAGGTCATGAAAGGGTGCTGCTTACTGGCTTGAGTCCCATGGCTTGCTCAGCCTGCTTCCTTATAGAACCCAGGACCATCATCCCAGGGGATGGTACCACACACAGTGAGTTAGGCCCTCCCCCATTGATCACTAATTGAGAAAAATAACTAATTAAGATTCACTTACAGCTGAATTTCTTGGAAGCAGTTCCTCAACTGAGGCTCCCTCCTCTGATAATTCTAGCCTGTGTCAAGTTGACATAAAACCAGCAGATCTTTGTGCAGTTCTATAGTCTTGTCCCCCAACAAATCTGCTTGAAGCTGAACTATCTTATCACCATTCACTACTGGAGCTGCTTCCCTTCTAGGTCAGATTCCATTGTCCTTGACCAGAGGATCCTCGAAGGTTTTTGTTATCTGAAAGCCTTGTTTGCAAACAGCTGACAACTATATTTATTAATGTCACTCCTCCGTTCAGAATTTTACTGTTTCCCACCTTAAGCAGATTAAAACTCGTCATCTCTTACT